>NC_069735.1:2667620-2752620 GCF_027358585.1 Pangasianodon hypophthalmus
TATATGTGAAGTATGTATATGTGAAGTATGTATATGTGAAGTATGTATATATGTACAGTATGTATATGTGCAGTATGTATATGTGAAGTATGTATATACGTACAGTATGTATATGTGCAGTATGTATATGTACAGTATGTATATGTGCAGTATGTATATGTACAGTATGTATATGTACAGTATGTATATACGCATATGAAACAGTTGTAGATGAATTGTGACACAAAAGAACATTTTCTTTTATTTTTCCACAGAATCCATGAGGAGTGCAGACCCGAGCGGTCATCCTAATGAAGCAGTGACTGCTCATGTCAATTTTAATCACTTGTTCAAATTTGCTTTTGGAAGAAAAAAAAAAAACCTCTACCTTCTACCTGGTGCCTGGGTGAGAAGAAAGCGCCCAAGTGCTAGAGGAGCTGAAAGAGAAAGGCTTTAATGAATTTACTGCCTGCTTTATTTGTCTGTTTCTTTAGTGTAAACCTCTTCCATCAGAGAGTCTGAGTGGGACCATCCTGTCTGCTTCAGGATCAAACAACCTCATACACACACACACACACACACACACACACACACACACACACATGCTGAGAACAAACGGCTAATGTTTGTGGATTGGCAGCGCGTGCTGTAATCCCTGAGCTCTGATTGGCTAAGAAGGTGACAGAGAGCGCGCGCCGGTCTTTACCTCAGACTGCCAACACACACACACACACACACACACACACACACGCGCGTGTATTTAAGTAAATCAGCTCATTAGCGGGTGTTTCATTATTAGCGGCGTGAAGGAGGTGATGTGGATTCACTCCTCTTCTCCACATCCTCTCACTGCTCCAGCTGTGTATTGTGGCCAATAATAAAGCTGTGCTGTTCTGGAGCCAAACCGGAAATGATGTAATGTGTGGAAACGTCTGAGACTTGTGTATGAAAACGCACTATGACATCACAGGAGAAATGATTTAAAATGGTTTATGTCATGATCTCTGATCTTTCTTTCTTTCTTTCTTTCTTTCTTTTTTAATCTTATATATAAAATAAAAAAGTATTTTTTCTTTCTTTCCTTGTTTTGCATTTGCTTTTCTTTCTAATTTGTAATTTTATACTTTACTGTATATATTATATTTTCTTTTAGATTTTTATTTCTTTCTTTTTTACTTATTTATATATTGTATAATTACATTTTATATTTTTTTGGTTTTGTTTTTGCTCTTTCTTTCTTTCTTTCTTTCTTCATTTCTTTTAATTCTTTGTCTTCTTACTTTTCTGCTTCTTTTGTATTCTTTACTTATTTCTTTCTTTTTATATTTTAATGTATTCTATATTACATATTACATTTTAAATATTTTTATGTTTTAATTTTGTCCTCTCTTTCTTTCTTTCTTTCTTTCTTTCTTTTTTATATTTATATATATTAAATATTATATATTACACTTTATATTTTTTATATTTTATTTTTTTATTTTTACATAATCTTTCTTTCCTTTTCTTAATTAAAAAATTATACATTATATATTCTATTTACATTTTTCTTTTCTTCTTTCTTTCTTTTTTATGTATATATTACACTTTATATTTTTTATATTTTATTTTTTACATACTCTTTCTTTCTTTCCTTTTCTTAAATTTTTTACCCTTTTCTTAATTTTTTTTCCTTTTCTTTAAATATTTTTATACATCATATATTCTATTTAATTTTTTTCTTCTCTTCCCTCTTTCTTTCGTTGTTTCTTTCTTTCTTTCATCCCACCTCATTTCAGTCATTAGCTATTCGATTCTTCAGCTTTTGATAGTTTTGAAACATATGCAGTGTTTAAATTTATCCTTCCCAAAGCTTCAAGTCTTCTTTCATCTCACTGATCATACTTTCAGCTCCTTTTACAATTCCAGCAAGCGTTTTTAGCAGAATCAGTATCTCCTGATGGGATGATGGCGGAGCGTCACCTCGTTGATTTTTGTCTAAATGCTGCCCACTTGAGGACGGCGTGAAGTTTCCAGGGGACGAGTTTCCTGTTACAACCTTCAGCAAACTGGAAGCAGGCTGAACAAAACGTACCATTTTTCCATCACACAACACCACAAACTCTACAACACAATCCTGACCCAAAGATTTCAGAATATTGTTGTATGAATATTGTTAGATTTTGATCAATAGACCTTGTGGATGCTCATTTCTACTATCTTTTTTAAGACTCTCATTGTTGAATATTACACAAACCATTGCGTATTAGTTTATTTAATAAATGCACCCTTATTGTTGAGGCGTGTGTGTGTGTGTGTGTGTGTGGTGGTAAAGTTTTTTTTTCCCCCAGCTAGCAATCAGGACTCATAAAGCTTGCTTTGTGACATTTTGAGAAATAGTTAAGACTCCTGCTTTAAAAAATACTGCATTGCCTTAATAGGACTTGGTCTAATGGTTCCCATTAAACATGTTTTCATCAATATCTAATTGTTTTAATGGTTCGAGGATGCACTCGTTCTCGCTTCAGTTACAAGTCTGGGATATATTCAGGGTTTAATTAAGTGAATTGTTGTATCGTAGTGAAATACTGGCCTGTCTAGATATAAAAGACTGCCAGACTCCCATGGTGCACCTTCGAATAGTTTTAGACAAACATAAAATTAGCTTAAAATCAGTTACTGGTCATATCTAAGGGAGCTTTCTTTTATTATAATATTATGGAAAATAATTTCCAAATGTTCGCCATATTGTTATTGGAAAAAAAGTCAAAATTCACACAGACCTCTAAAAATTGTGTGATAATTAATTTCAGACAAAACTGCACCATTTACACTGTAAGTCCAGAGTGTTGGGTATAATACCTGAATAATGACAGAGAGCCATTATGGAGTAACTGGGGAGATAATAATATAATAAACCAGGTTATTTAACCTGTGTGAATGATTTCAGTTCAGGTAAGAGGTCAGACGGTGGCGCAAGAGAGCCACACAGCTAGGACAATGCTCCATAGTGTAGCTGCGATGCTCGAAGCCGCCGCACGGACGTAGGATTTATCGTGGATGTACGTGATGATGGACAGCGCGCCCTGATACGCCTCCTCACACGTGGGCTGGATCTGGTCCTCCGGCAGCAAGAAGCCGTACTGGCCCTTATCACGCAGCTCGAACGTGAAGGAGAACGGGATGCCGATGAGACGCGCAAAGTCACGAGACGAGCCCGAATTGGGGTCTGAAAGATACAAGGAAAATATGCTGTCAAAAAATGTTATTTTCCCAACTTAGGAATGACCCTGTTTAAACTGTTTTAATTTTTTTGATTTAAAAATAAATCATAATATTAAAAAAAAAATTGTCAGGAAATAAGACAAGAACTGAAAAAATATATATTTCAAAAAATATATTTAAGTCAAAATAGGAAATAAAACTAAAAAAAAGAAGAAGTAAATACAGGAAAATAACTAATAACTAAAAAAATGATCTGGAAATTTTTTTGAAAAAAAAAAAAAAAAAGGGAAAAAAATCATATAAACCCTCACCTAAAAGTGATGTAAAGGAAAATTTGTAAATAGAAACAAAATCTAAAAATTTCCTGAAGTAATTCTAAAACAGGAATATATATTTTTAATGAGTAATGGTAATTTTTAAAAATTGTATGCCTCTATCTTTAAAAAAACAAAAAAACAAAAGAAATTCTGATAAAACAGTCAAAGAACAGGAGTTGTTCTTTTCAACTTGAAAAAAAATCTGAAAAATTTAATTAATAAAATAAAACAGAAAACTTGAAAAAGGTTTAAGTAAAAATGTGACTAAGCCTTAAATCAGGACTGAAAAAAATTTGTAATTGTTACGAACATCTTAATTGCTTAAACATTAATTTTGCATAAAATATTAGAAATTTTGTTCCTTGTATCTAAAGTAAAATAATAAAATACATGGGGAAAATGATTAATGAATTAAATTGAATGAATCAATCAATAAATAAATAAGAATAAAAATATATTTTAAAAAAATAATTTAAAAAATAAATAATAAATAATAAATCACCTTGTAATCAAACCCAGGAGTTAAATCATGTTAATATTGTGAAAAAAAGGAAAAGAGGTCAAACTCACACAGCACTTTAGGAGGCGTTCCCACTGTGTAGTCCATTCCGTGAACAGCTTTAATGGCCTCTGCTGCAGCCAGACCCACTTTCATCTACACACACACAAACATACACACACACACACACAGAGTTGCAGTTTAGCCATTAAATCCATGACTTTTATCAAATTCTCTGAGTCTTATCAGATTTCTTTAATACTACCACGTGACAAGGTGAGAATCAAAATGGCGGCTCTCACCAGCTCGTCTTGATTGGGGGCGGTGATGTTGGGGTGCCCGTAAGGCAGCAGGATCAGCTGGCCGTACGAATGGATGGTGAGGAAGCAGAGGATGTTGTCTCGATTGGCGCTCAGGAAGTCTGTCACCGCCTGGGCCTCGGGTTCCGAAAGAGGAGACAGTCCGTTATAGATCTCCGAGCAGCAGTTTCTGGAAATGCCCACCACTGTGCAGAACACAATGAGATGAAGATCTAGTGAAGGAGGTGTGTCCTGTGTGTCTGTCAGTCACAGTGAAGGAGGTGTGGCCTCTACTTCAGTCAGTCACAGTGAAGGAGGTGTGGCCTGTGTGTCTGTTAGTCACAGTGAAGGAGGTGTGGCCTGTGTGTCTGTTAGTCACAGTGAAGGAGGTGTGGCCTGTGTGTCTGTTAGTCACAGTGAAGGAGGTGTGGCCTGTGTGTCTGTCAGTCACAGTGAAGGAGGTGTGGCCTGTGTGTCTGTTAGTCACAGGGAAGGAGGCGTGGCTTGTGTGCCTGTTAGTCTCAGTGAAGGAGGTGTGGCCTCTATATCAGTCAGTCACAGTGAAGGAGGTGTGGCCTGTGTGTCTGTTAGTCACAGTGAAGGAGGTGTGGCCTGTGTGTCTGTCAGTCACAGTGAAGGAGGTGTGGCCTGTGTGTCTGTTAGTCACAGTGAAGGAGGTGTGGCCTGTGTGTCTGTCAGTCACAGTGAAGGAGGTGTGGCCTCTATATCAGTCAGTCACAGTGAAGGAGGTGTGGCCTGTGTGTCTGTTAGTCACAGGGAAGGAGGCATGGCCTTTTTTTGAAATAGTTTCTAGTGTTATTATTGTTTTTTTTTATTCTAATGCAACTGTAAGGTGAATAAGGCACTGTATTAAAAATTCATTATTAGTAGCATTTTAAAGCATTAAATAATGACTTACTTCCCCAGTTAGCGTAGAAGTTGCGGTTGAGATCCGTGCCAAAACACGTGCACGTATCAGTTCCAGGTGACCTTGTCTTCCTCCATAACCGTGTCTGAATAACACAGCACATGCAAAATCATAAGAAATAAGAATTATTGATGATTAGAAACTATGCCTATGGTTTAGCAGCAATTTATTCGAATAATGCTCTATTAAATTTACTCCCATAATATATTTTGTTACTTTTTTATTCTAAAAATGTTTATCTTTTAAGAAAGCTTTTATTCACGCCGATTGGATCTCTGATTATTGATGTTTATTATTATGTCTCATAAAACTCAAATAAGCTTCAGTACCATGACACTGGAGAATCCCTGTTCATTTGTACTTTGACATTTGAGGTGTGTATTAGATTAGATAAAACTTTATTGGTGCCTGTGAGGAAATTAATATGTAACAGCAGCCTTGATTAACACTAAGCTAAAAATTAGACACAACAGTAGGAATTATTTTATATATTTTGACTCTAGTTAGTGTTTACGGCTCCATTTTGAAAAAAAAAAAAAGAGAAAATATCATAATTATGCATTTTATGTTTATTTATGAAATATTTCTTTAGAATATTGTATTAGAAGATTCATTTTAAATAGTAAAAAATATCTATAAAATACAATTATTTGAATTTGAATATTTAATGGTGTTATATATTTATGTGTACAGCTTATTTTGTTGTATATATAAATTATTCCTAACGTATTTATGGTACTTTAAGGCTTATTTTTGTTTATAGATGTACTGTCAATTCACCGTGTTGTCTTTCCATGAGTACACATATCCGTCCATGTTCAGCACTGGGGTGATGTAGAAGTCCAAATGTCTCAACATCTCGTCGATCTTTGGGTCTGTTTTGTAGGAGCCCAGGATCTGTTTGGATTTTTTATTTAAATCACTGCTGTAATGGTAGAGACAGTTTTTGATGGTATGTATGAACTTATGAAAATAATAAGTTATGAATATGTAGTCATGCACCCACCTCCTTCACAAAGTGCTGGCAGAAAGCTGGAGCGATCCATTCTCGAGCGTGAATCCCGCAGTCCATCCAGATCATCTTCTTCGGGTCGGTGCTGCTCAGTCCGATCTGCGTCACACACAAACACACACTCATCAGCATATCAGAAATTCAGTACTAAAACATATGATGTTATGCCAGAATTTTAATCAAATATCACAACATAACAAAACCGTAATGTCAGATTAGATGGTTATCACAGAATAAATTTATCACAGCTTCACTACCTTCAGCAGTGTGATGTTCCTCTTTTCATACGTGTTTCCATAGATGATGCTGCTAACAACGTCAGGATAATCCCTCTCCATCGTCTTCATCCACTCCGAGATCTGTGAACAAACAAATTGACCGGTAATTTGAATAAACAAATCAAACAACCAACACAAAAAACAAGTAAGAAAGAAAAGAAAATAATCCGTGATACAGTACGATAGTGTAAACATAGTGTTGAACAAGCGAGGTAATCCATTGACCAGCAATTTAAATCATTTAAATAATTTGCTGTTTATGGATGAAGCAACTAAATCAATCAGTATTAACTGAATACTTAAACCAGTTATTTAATTAAATTATAGATAGATAAATAGATTGCTTACTAAATTAAATAAAAATTTCAACAATAAATCCAATGAATTCCTTAAATAACTCACCAGATCAAAAGTTCATTAAGAAAATTACATTTACTAATTAATTTGAAAGAAGGAAGTATATCGCAAAACATTATTATTTATGTAAATATTAAAATTATATTGAAACAAACAAACAAACAAATAAATAAATAAATAAATAGAAATCTCTATCTATATATATATCTATTGTATATACTTTAATATATGTATTTTCATACAAATAAAACTAGATGAACAAATAAATTTAAATTATGGTATGCTGAGTGAGTAGATCAATTGAAAATAATAAATTTAGATATTTAATAAATGTAGAAAGGTTTAAATGAATGAAAGAATGACCTCATCCATGGTGTGGTACTTGGTGTAGTCATAAGCCCACTGCTCCAGTCCCTCCACTGCCCTGGAACATTAAAACATATAAAGAATTAATATGTTGTTGATGAAATATGCTTGGATCAAATGAAAAATAAAACGAACGCTGGTCAGCCAAGTATATTTCAATTTTGTCCTTTACCACAAATGTAGTCAACCAGGCAAAGGAATTTTTAGTGTATGCAAAGTAATCTAACAAGTAAGAGAAACCTACAGACTTCTACATTGCATTAGCCCTTTTTATTGTGAACAGTGTGCTCGCAAATAGATTTACTGCACTATTAATATCCAGATGTATCCAGATGTTTATGTACTTGTACATACATACTAATTTTTTTCTGCTACATTGTTAATTAAAATTCTGCCAAAAAGCTGAGCTAAATCATTATTACATGTCTGTTTGTTGTATTTTTACCCTCAGATACTGAGACCATGATAATGTTGTAAAATTACCTGTCATGGGTTTGCAGGGTTAAAATGAGCAGAACGGCTAAAACCGACCCCAACATGTTGCTCGAAGGACTCAAGGAATCTGCATGCAGTTACTGTTACAGCCGATTATATATATCCAGCTGTAATAAGTGCCTCTTTAGACGTTTCACAACTGATAAAGGCTCTATAGTCAATGATTAAGCTGAAGACCATAAAGATGAATAATTTATTTATACCTGTTACAGCGAAGACAGCGAGGAACGAGTAGTTTCATCAGGAGTACAGTATCCCATGGAAAATATCTAGCGTTTACATGCCTAGTCATTCCGTCACACGCTGATAAAGAGTTGACATATAGGTCACATGGTATTTTATTTATACTGAATGGGAAAAAAAAAAAGAACAACGAGGTGAGCTGAGGACTGTGGTTATTTCAGCATTTCATCCAGGTACTGTGACTATAACAGTAATGAAGATTTAATGAAGAGCATGAAATGCAATACTCCCTATTTGCGAAAGGTGCTTGGGCCCCGCAGATCGCTGCTTTATTAAATGTATATTCATTATTTTGATACTATATATAAAATAATAATTCATGTGATGTGTAAAACAATTAAATCTGATTATAATGATGATGATGATGATTTTTTTTATTTTTTAAATGCCTGGTGGTATATCATGATAAGCAAATCTGAAATAGATTTACTGTTATCATTGAGCTATCGTGGAACTGATAATGATGTCACAAAATGGATTTATTTATGGCGTTTAATTGAAAGCTGTGATTATAACGTTGTTTACATCGCTTTTTAACCAACAACCATGGAATATGAGCCATTCTAAAGCGCTCTAGCTAGCTAGCTTGCAAACTTATTAGCATGTTCAACTGGAGAGCCACAACCCAAGCACGATGCGCATACTGTAAATGCGCCATACTGTAAATGCGCAAACACAATTGCTAATGAGATGACGTCATCACTTTTGGCTTCTCGTTCAACGCGTTATCTCATTTTATTACGCAGACAGATCTGATAATAATGTTCCAGGCTAGGTTTATTACCCAGGATAAACAGCAGACTTTTGCAGCCGCTAGATGGGAATTTAGACGTATCAAAATTTATTAGTGGTCAAATTTAGCTCATGGCGAGATTAAAATGTTGTAGCTTGTTCAAGTGGGATAAAGGCAACAGAATGTACATTTACGCCAATATTTACCTTCTGTTCTTAACCCTTTTTTATTTATAATTGACACAAGAACACAATTTGTGAGCTACAATGTCAGTCACCAGTGATTTTATATAAAATGATCGTATTTGCTAGCGAGCATTAGCATTGAAGATTAGGAACATTTCGAAATATGACATAAACCTTTCTCAAAAAATTCCAGTTAGCTTAGCTAATGTTAGTTAGTTTAGTGCGTGCCCTAGCATTAGCAGCAATGATTATGAACTTTTAAAAAAAAAATAACTTAAATTTCCTCTTGGAAATCCTCATAAGTCAGTTTTTTGTTAGCCAGAGATTAGACATTAGCGATGAAGATTATGAATATTTATGGAAATAACGTAAAAACTTCTCAGAAATCCTGTCAGATTAGCTTGTTAGGTCACATTTATGAATGTGACTTTAAAAATCCTGTCAGGTTATCTTATGTTAGCTATCTGGATAGTGATAGCAGTGAAGATTATTACAATTTATAACAGTTATGAATAACATTTATTAAAATCCTCTGAGAAATCTAGCTACGTTGGCTTATTGTAACTGTAGCTGGTTAGTGCTAGCACTGAAGAGTATGAGTATCTAACTAGCATTAGTGGTCAGGATTATAAACATAATAAAAACATATAAACATATTTAGAAACATATAAACATAATTAGAAACATAACAGGATTAGAAATCCTGCAGATTAGCTCACATTAGCTAGCTTGCTAGTGTTCGCAGTAAAGATTATGGACTTTTAGAAATAAAACTTCAAATTCCTCTCAGAAATCCTGTCAGGTTAGATCACATTAGCTAGCTTGCTAGTGTTAGCAGTAAAGATTATGGACATTTGAAAATAAGACCTCTCAGAAATCCTGTCAGGTTAGCTAGCTAGCATTAGCAGTGACTATTATGAATGTTTATGGCTTTTCCATTCAGAAATCCTGCCAGGTTTGCTAATGGTAGCCAGAAGACTGACATGCCTGTACTTATAAAACAATACAAATTCTTAAATAATCTTTTAGGCTCTGTATCATTAATGTATATTTAATAAACATAAAATGAAGCCGCCATTCTTGCACTTCCTCTATTAACCAGCAGGTGGCAGAATTGATCAGTTCCCACTCCAGAACCAGCACTCTGAAGGAAAACATTCAAAGCAGTGAAGAGTCGGCTCTTTGAATAGACTCATTTAGCTGAACGCTAATAGAGCCGACTCACATATATGAACCGATTTTCTTCGTCTTAATATTATTATTATTACTATTTTGTAGATGTAGGAAATATGTTTGTATATAATATGTATACATAATTTTATATTTGACCTGATCTTATAGTTGAAAAGATCACAAGTTTTGGGCAAGTATAGGACAAAATTGCAATGAGCCGAAAGAGTCAACTTTTACTGGTGAGCTGAATCAAATGATCCGACTCACTGAAAAGATCCGGAACTCCTGCCACTGCTCTGGACTTTGTGTGTTTTCCTAAAGGGGTGTAAATTTTTGAGTTTACATTGAGACATAGAGCAGAAAGTTTTTCACTTTTTATTTATGCTTTTGAAGCATTTGATTTCATTTTTAAAAATGACAAGGTAATGTCAAAATAATACATGGTACAATAATCACTAATGAATAATTATTTTCATGACACTAATAAATAAATAAATAATTTCATAAACCAGCAAATGACAAAGAGACTATTAAATCATTCCCAGTGCTCTACACATACTCCTGAAATGTGTGTGTGTGTGTGTGTGTGTGTGTGTGTGTTTTCACGTTGGACTCCACGTGCCAAATGTTTGTGTCTTCACTTATTGCTCTGAGTCACCAGGAAAGAGAGAGAGTGAGAGAGAGAGACAGGAAAGTATGTGTTATGGGAGGAACTCTCATAGTGCTGACCTCTGACCTTGGTCCTCATGTCAACCTACATTCCAAACCAAAACTTCAATATTATATATTATATTATATTTAGTAAAATAATTTAATTTAATGGTAATTTCCTTTAAACTATAACTAAATTAATCAAAATAGTGTAATTCAGTACAACTCCAGGTATACATCTCTTATAATAATTTCTATCCCAGTGGCAAAACAGGAAACCGCAGGCTTGCACATGTGACTGATATCATAGAGTGTGTGACCCCTCTCTCTCTGTCTCTGTCTCTCTCTTTCTCACTCTCTCTATCTCACACACACACACACACACACACACACACACACACACATACATACACACACACACATACACACACACACACACACACACACACACACAACTGAGATAAAGTCCATCAGTTCAGAAGAGTTTGCAATTTTGGTCATCAAGAATAAGGAAATAAATTGTGCAGTACATAGACAGACAAACGAAGAGAGAGACAACCAGACAAATGGACAGACAGACAGACAAACAACCAGACAGACAAAGAGAAAGACAAGGGAGGAGACAGACGTATGGATGGACAGACAGAGAAACAGACGACAGACGAACAAATGGACAGACAGACAAAGAGGCAGAGACAAACGGAAAAACAAATGGACAGACAGAAAAACATAGAGAAATGGACAGACAAATAAACAGACAGGTAGACAGACAAAAGGACAAACAGACAAATGGGCTGGCAGACAGACAGGCAGACAGACAGAAAATAAACAAAAGGAAAGACTGACAGACAAATGGACTGAGAGACAGACCAACCGATAGGTAGACAGACTGATACACAGGTGGAGAGAAAGATGTAGAGAGACAGACATACTCTGTTTTGTTTTTCACATATTTATCAGGTTAAAAGGTGCAAAGATACTTTTACTAAATCATTAATAAGTGAACAAATAATACAATAACATTGTAAAAATAACTATAACATAACTAAAATGCTGAATTGCTTGATGCCTGATGGAGAGACCAAACAGTTTTAAAGAACAATGCAAAACTATATATGCACGCACCCACACACACGCAGACGCACACACGCACACACACACACACACACACACACAATAAAATGTTCGTTCCACACTCATCTGCCAAAGGAAGCACTTAAGGTCATTTCTGCTTTGAGTCCCAGCATGTAACAACATTTAATGCCTCGGCCCGTGAATGCCGAACACGTTAGTCAACGCTGTAAAGGCTGTAAACACCATCCGACTCTGACGTGACGTAACAGTAACGTGTTATCACTCCTCACGCCAACACTCACGCAACAGCTTTTACTGCAGGAACGCCAACACGGACTTTAATTAACAGAATGATCATTAATAACATACGCTGTCAGATAATACAGCTGGTTTATAGACAGACAGACAAATGGACAGACAGACAGATAGATAAATGGACAGAGAGATGGACAGATCAATGGAACAAGTAAAACTGTAGTTGGAATGTTACAGACAAACAGACAGAAAGATGGCCAGATGGACAGACAGGTGGAAAAGGTCATTTCATTGGTAGAATGTTACAGACAGACAGACAGATGGACACACAGTGGGATAGACAGACAGGTGGACACACAGGCTGAGGAATAGATAGATGGACAGGCAAAGAGACAGACAGAAGAACAGACAGATGGACAACTAGTGGGATAGACAGATGGACACACAGGCTGAGGAATATATGGATGGACAGGCAGAGAGGCAGACGAAAGAACAGACAGATGGACAGACAGACAGACAGACTGAGGAACAGACTGTACAACAAACAGACAGATGGATAGACAGCAATAGACGGATGGTCAGACAGACAGACTGAGGAATAGACAGATGGACAGACAGGAAGGCTGAGGAATAGGTGGATGGTCAGACAGACCGACCGAGGAACCGACTGTTGGACAAACAGACAGACAGATGGACAGACGGGCTGAGGAATAGATGGATGGTCAGACAGACAGACAGAGGAATGGACAAATGGATAGATGGACAGACAGGTGGAATAGGTAATTTCATTGGTGGTTACAGACAGACAGACAGACAGACAGAGAAGGATAGACAGATGGACCGACAGACAGGCAGGTAGACTTAGGAACAGACAAGCTGACAGAAAGACAGATGGACAGATAGGTGGAATGGATAATTTAGGAGGTGGAATGTTACAGACAGACAGACAGACAGACAGAAGGACAGACAGATGAACTGATTGGTGGAACAGGTTATTTCGTAGGTGGAATGTTACAGATAGACAGACTGATAGACAGACACACAGACAGACAGACAGACAGAAGTTCAGACAAATGGACAGCCAGGTGGAAAGGGTAATTTCATAGGAGATAGTTTACAGACAGACAGACAGACAGACAGTCTTGGAATTTTTTGAGAAACCTTGTGTTGTAACCACACAGAACTGTCCAACCAAGATTCTGGTATTCCTTTACACAACTAGTTTAAAAATGTTAAATGTATGAGTTCCAGCTCAGTGGTTAAGGTTCTCCTCCTCTCCTATTGGGAACTTGAGAAAGGTCCCTAACTCCTAATGCTATGACTGCAAAAGTATCTTTCAAATTTTTTTTCTGGTCTTTATTTATCTTCTTCTTATCTTCTTATCAGCTTCGTACTCAGGACTCCATCAGTGGACAGTGGATAGATTTTAACCAGCCGGACCTCTTGCAAATACTGTGATTGGTTGCACAATTGCACTATTTGTCCATATAGTACACAATAGAAGGGATTTATTTATAATTGCACTATCCGTTGCACCCAGATGAGGATGGGTTCCCTTTTGAGCCTGGTTCCTCTCAAGGTTTCTTCCTCATATCATCTCGGGGAGTTTTTCCTTGCCACCGTCGCCACTGGCTTGCTCATTAGGGATAAATTCACAGTGATAAATTTAAATATTTACAATATATTTTTGTGAATCCATTTATTTCTGTAAAGCTGCTTTGTGACAATGTCCATTGTTAAAAGCGCTATACAAATAAAATTGAATTGAATTGAATTGAATTTATAGTAGTTACAGCTACGTCTGATCTTTCTTTCTTAACGTCCTTTAATCTTGCAGTCGTTATACCCAGGATACATGGATTCGTACAGGTCATTGTTCTGAGGACTTCCTGCGGTTCCCGAGAGATTTTATCAGACTGTAGATGAATACAAAAAGGCCGCCGTGTTCAAGCAATGCACCCAAAAGTGCAGACACACTATCAGAAGTTCTCCAAGCACGATACATATCTCCACAGGAGTAAACAATGGGTTTTGGAAAAACAGCCCAATATGACCTTAGAAAAGTGTCGCCTAGTCAAATGTCGTCTAGCCAAAATAAGACTTGCTGCTAAACCCAACACAGTGGGTAAAATAAAATCAGTCACTTTTCTGGCTGTATCCCAAATGCTAGTGTTTGAAAGAAGAATTGCTTTAAATAGATACTAAATTATGAAGGAGAGTCTTTACAAAATAGAATGTAACAAATTTGAGCCATTGTTGCCTATTCAGTAGCTAGCTTACACACTGCTAGTTAGCGATTAGCACTCAACGCTCAACAAACTGAAAAAAAAAAAATGTCCAAAGAAGTCAAACCAAACTTCATGCTTAATTTTAGAGAATTAAATCTTACATCTGTTATAATCTTATAATATTCTAAATTTCTAGTTGCTACCATATAATTTAGGGATAAACTAGCCTAGCATGCTCGATCTTTCCATTATTGGATGAATACATGTATCAATACTTAAAATAACTTAGCTAATATTGTCAAAATACACACATAAGAACTAGTGTTAACCATCATATAATTTGCAACAAACAAATAAAAGTTAACTAAATTAACATTATTATTATTATTACTATTATTATGATTAATTATAATAATCTAGATGTACTAACTAGCTAGATCGCCTTGTTAAATTTGCTAGCTAGAGTTGTCACAGTTGTTGATATTTATCACTTGTTTTAATCCAACATTAATGCTAATTTGCCTTAAGAATTAAAATTGATACAAATTTTGTGTGATTGAACCTGTACTCAATAAATTTCACCTATCTGAAAAGTTGTACTTTTTTTTTTTAATTTGACATATTTCTAACTTTTCAAAATGAGCGTTGTTGAATACCGTTAAAATGTTTAACACACTAGCTAGGTAAGATCAAAACATCGAAACCTTCTGTTAATCCCCATGCGTCTTTTACCTTTGTGTCAACATTACGAACATTTTAAAGCTTTTACTAGCTTTTAAAGATTAGATGGTAAGCTAACCTTATTTAGTTAAAGAGCTGATATTGAGATCATTTGCATATGTGAAACTTACTTTTTCGCTTTTTGGAATCTCATGGAATTTGGTGGGTATCTTCTAGAGATCTTAAAGGTAAAAAGTTGTTGACGGGAACTTTGACAGGCCAAAGGGTACAGATGTAAGAGACCAATGAAATGTTTGGGTGTCGCCAGTGGAGATTGTGTGTCTGATTTTCATGAATGTCATTTTTTCTTGAAATTTTCATATGAATTTCTGAACTCCCACTAGGAAAAAATAACGAAGAAAATGCCCCCTAACAATGAAAACTCGGGAAGGGTTCCCCAACTCCGAGGTTCGGCATATGACATCATAACAACATGGCTGCTTACAGCTTCAACAGTCAATAAAGTACAAGTTTTCAACTTTTAAATAAGACAATAAGTCATCTTTGGTATGCATTCGTTTGTTTAATCTATAACATTGATGTAAAGTTTGCTGTTTTGAGATTGTGAACATTAAAGCTATCACTCAAATCACCAGTGTTAGCTGGCTAGCTTGTTTGTTGCTAGTTTATAAACTTTTGGTGCTAGACATAGTGAACAAAAGACAAGATTTCTTGGAGACATTCGTGTTTTTTCCTACTTTGTAGCTTAAACAGACCGACGTCCAAAATAACGTAATTCCATCAAACGCACCATTGGTACAGTACCTTTAATATACTTTACTAAGCCCTGGGGTGAGTACATAATCACTGTGTGGCATCTTCTGGACATGGGAGGTTTTAGGAAGGGGACCTATAAGTGCTACATGAGAGATTTGTGCGATTTTGTTCCAAATAGCCGGAAAGTATTTAGCAGCAAACAGGATAATTCAGAGATGCAATTAGCTCTCCAGGGATCAGGGATCTTTTGAAATAAACTCACCAATTTTCACTTTTCCCTCCTTTCATTGTCTTCGTCAAGTAATAAGAATTTGGTTCACCAAAGCACAAGAATGTGCTACCTTCATGTGCTTTGGAAATCCAAATAGTTAATACAGCGATGCCTAGATCAGCTGTACAACATCTGCAAAAAAAATAATGTTTCATAATCCAATAACCTTGCCAAAAAGCAGCAACATTGCACATCTGTATTATCTTTGTGAGTACAGATGTTATCAAGGCTTCCAATCTTCCTGTGATGACTCAATGTGCCGATGTTAAAAACAGTACATGAAGTTCAATCAGAGACATGCTTTACTTCTTTATCAACAATGCTAATGCTATTGGGCATTTATCTCACCCTAAGACTTGCACCCAGAGAGTTCAGTCAAGGTTGCCAGATTGTGATATTATTAATCCCATTGGTATGAAAATAAATAATCTTGTGTTAACTGATATATAGTTGCTGTAATTCAAGGCATAGTTAGATATTGTTTGTGATTAATTGGGATATAGTTGGTACAATCTGGAACTGAAAAATGTAATGAAAGAAATAGATCAGATCTAAAATCTAATCTAAAATCTAAATCTAAATTAAAGTGCAAAGCCAGTGCTAAAACCTGCTAGTCCAATCATGTGCATTAGCAAAGCGTATGCTAGTTTCATGAATTTTTTTTATGGCTCTTGTTGATGCCTTTAACAGGATCCAATGAAACGACAGGCAGAATGTTTATCTTCTCCACAATGTTTCCTGAAGATGAGGCTACATTATCTTCCCAGTTTTGTGTTTCCAGTGCTGGACAATAACAAGGCTAGGCTTGTGCTAAAAGTTTTCTTCACGGTTCTTTCACAATCACGAAAGAAAGTGTTGCACTGTTGTTCCAGTATTAGCAAGCTTTGTGGGCGAACTCCCACTGGACCTGAGGGGAATTAGCAAATGGGTAGAATTAGCAAGAGCTGTAGGAGTCATATTTGTTCTACTGGACATAAAAATATTCCAACACAAGCATGAACGCACGTACACACAGAAACACAACACCACAGTCTCTAAGGACTTTCTTTCATTATTTTGTTGTTTCCAGCAATCCTTTTTTTTCCTTCATCATAACAGGTTTAGCTTAGCCAAAGTCAACCCATACCCTATAGATTTTCCTAACATCCAGTCATGGCTAAAAAAAAAATACTCATGCATGCTATTAGCTTATCATCAACATAATACTTGCAAAAGACACGTTTATTTTCTGTCCTATGCTATTTTTTGTTGTCCACACAGCTAATTGGCAGCTATTAGCAAGCAACAGTGGGTGTGAAATGCTGCCAAATTGGACATTCGGCCTCCTACGGTGAGGTTTTTTTTTCCACATTGTAAATCAGGCCTTGTCTTTCATCACACATGCGGTTTACGCCAACTCACTGTGAAATTATAGCGCACGTGCTAGAGTGAATCAAGATTAGCAGCTAATAAACTAGTTAGCGAAAAGACCAAAATCTATCGAAGTGTATGAAAAAATAATATTCACATCAAATACTGAAGCTAATGAGCATAGCATAATTCTGTTGCTAATATTGTTTACTAGCTTTCCTGTTGCTGCTACTTCTTAAACCTAGTATAGGCCTGTACGGATACTTCTAGTAAGAAGAACTGAAACATGGTAAAAAATGTGTATCTTCAGTGTGTGATCAAAGGATTTAGTGAAAGATACTGAAGCGGCCTTTAAGAAAAACAGATTTTCTCCTCAGACAGGCTTCAGCTGCTGAAACACAGCAGACCTAAACAGAGATAATGAGAGATAGAGGCAGCTGACACAGGTAGGTACAAGTAATGTAGCTACATACACACACTATATGTCTATATTCCCAATGAAAATAAAAGGCTGTGTGAATATGGGACCCTGGGTATATTGGGTCCTGGGTATTTGGGACTGTGCGAATATGGGACCCTGGGTATAGAGAGTCCTGGGTATTTGGAAACTTGGGTATTTAAGGTCCTGAGAATACGGAACCCTGAGTATATAGGGGCCTGAGAATATTGAGCTCTATGTTTGCTCAATATAATACATTAAAGAAACTTATGAATGGGTTCCTAAGCTGATGGTTGAGGTCATAGAGTCATCAGAGGTCATACCTAAAGAGACCATTTAAAATCTGTCTTCCAAGTGCTGTAACTAATTCATAACTTACTTAATAAACACAATTTCAGATATTTATTTATTTATTTACTTGGGATACAGTGGAACTTTATGGCCCTGGAAATTGAGGCTTGTTTAAAAAGTGTATATAAGGCTCTGAGAATATGGGAACCAGGGTATATAAGGTCCTGGGAATATAGGGCTATTGGAATATAGGACCCTAGATTGGACCATGGGTATACAAAAAAATGGGACAGTGGATAAATAAGGTCTGGGGAATACGGAACCTTGGGTATATAAGGTACTCAGAATATAGGATGCTGTGTAAATAAGGTCCTGGGAAAATGGGGAACCTGGATATATAAGGTCTGGGGAATATGGGACTTTGGATATGAGAATATGTGGCATGCTGGGTATATAATGGGAAAATGGGACCCCGGATATATAAATTCAGAAGAATATAGGACCTTGAGTATATAATATCTAAGCAATATAAGACCCTGAGTATATAAGGTCCTGGGAATATGAGAACCTGGGTATATAAGGTCCATGGTAAATAAGGTCCTGGGAATATGAGACCCTGGGTATATAAGGCCCTTGGAATATATGGACCTTATGTATATATAAGGTCCTAGGAATATGGGACCCTGGGTATAGAAGGTCCTGGGAATATTGGATCTTGGGTATATAGGGTCCAAGGAATATGAAACCCTGGGTATATAGGGTCCTGGGAAAATGGAAACCTGGGTATATATGATCGTGAAAATATGGGACCCTGGGTATATAAGGTACTGGGAATGTGGGACCCTGGGTATATAGGGTGCTAGGGTTATGAGACCTTGCATATATAGGTTCCTGAGCATATGGAACCCTGAGTATATAGGGTCCTGGGAATATTAGACCTTGGCTATATAAGGTCCTGGGAATATGGGACCCCAGGTGTATGAGGTCCTATGTATACAGGGTCCTAGGAATATAGGTCCTTGGCTATATAAGGTCCTGAAGTATATGGAACTGTGTTTATATAATAAACTTAAAGTTGCAGCTTTACTTCTGACTGTTACAAAGTGCTGACACTGGAGACTCCTTCCATAAATGTGTCCTTACAGAAAACCTCACCACTTTAATATGTTTTCTTTGTTAAAAAAAACATAATAAAATAGTGAGTGACTATGGTTTTAATCACAGCTAATTAACTGCTGCAACTTTATTGGATATTTTCACTAACATTATTGTGCAGTTTGTGCCACAAGAAAGAAGAAAAAAAGTCCAGCTATTACAGCTGGGATTACATCGTTAGTGATAAAGAATAAATGTGGGTCCTGAGGCAGGACGAGATGACAACTGCTGATCTAAGCAGTTTTTTATCTTTAAAGCTTGTGTTATTGCTCCTCGACTGTTAGTGTGTGGACAGTTTTTCTCATGTCCTTATAAGTACCGCTACACACACACACACACACACACACATACACATACACACACACACACACAATCCATCATCATAAAGTGACTCACAGGGGCAGTGTGTTCTTCTTCTACAGACTAGTTTAGGAGACATCATCGCTGTGACTGAGTGTTTAATGTGGTGTGTGTGTGTGTGTGTGTGTGTGTGTGTGTGTGTGTGTGTGTGTGTGTGTGTGCGGTGAGATCGGTTTGTTTGGGCAATTATGGCTATATGCTTCAGGCAGTGTTCCTTGGTCTGGGCCTGTGTGTGTGTGTGTGTGTGTGTGTGTGTGTGTGTGTGAGAGAGAGAGAGAGAGAGAGGGAGAGAGGGAGACGGAGGAAAGAAGCATTACCTCATAACCTTTGTCATGTAGAAAACATTTTGTTTGAGACTTCTGAACATGTGCATGCAGACACACAGATTAGACAATATAAACACAACACTGAGCTAACATTATTGGGCTAAATAGTTAATGTACCTTACACTTTCTTAATTTTTGTTTGTTTGCTTCATTTATTCGTTTGTGCTGCCCCTTTTCTGTTATTACTCTTTTTCCTTTCTTGTTCACTCTTTCTTCGGTCTTCATTCATCCTTCTCTTCCTTTCTCTTCTCATTCCTTTCTTTATTTCTTTTCGTTTCATTATTCAGTCATATGTTCATTCTTGTTTTCTTTCTTTCCTTCCATGAACATTTTCTATCTATTCTTTTCTTTCCAAACATTATTGCATAATTTTTTTTCCCTTTTCCTTCGTGTTCACTCTCATTTCATCTTCCTTCCTTCCTCCCTTTCCTCTTTCTTTCTTTCATTCTTTCTATACCCTTTTTCCTACATATTTTTTTAAATATTTTAAAATTCTTTTAAAATTTTTATTCTTTCTTTTCCCCTTCCTTCTTTCTATAACCTTTTTTCTACAATACATATTCTTTCACATTTTTACTTTTTTCCTCCCACTCATCTCTCCTTCCTTCCTTCTTTCCTTCTTTCCTTCTTTACAGTATTTCCATCCCAAACATTTACACTTTTCAAATTGTTCTCTTTAAAAATGTTTTCAAACCTCGTATGTTTTCTTTCACCTTTTTTCCCCTCTTTTTTTCTTTTTATCTTTTTATTTTCATCTCTCCGTGAGGATTTGGAGATCCGGTGGCTATGACCATCAGTTCTGTCAGTTCTGTCGCAGTGAAATGAGCCAATGGCGTCATGATATAATAAATCACTGCTGTAGTTTATAAGGCTGTAGTTTAAACACACTCTCATGTCCTACTCAAAGTGTGTGTGTATAGAGTCTGTATTTGCTAAAAAAAATATAAAGAGGGGTGATAAAAGTGGGCAGAAAGTTCAGCTTGACATTTTTACGAGACTGTAACTGTTCCTGCTGTGCGTTTTTACTGTAACTTCACACACGGCGTCTCAGGTGGATGATGTCACTGTTTCTGGACGTGTGTTGACAGGCCCATGTGTGAACCCGGGAAATGACCCGTCGTCACATTCCCGCATCAGAGACACAGTGTGGTTTTCTGGTTGATGTTATTCCAGTCTGGAGCTTGACACATACATACACACACACACACACACACACACACACGTGACCATGCAAAAAGAATTTGTTCCACTGGGGATCACGCCCACACTCCAGCACTAAATCCATTCATTACCAGAAAACATGGACTGGCGACTGATCTGAGTCACAGATGTTGTACGTACTGAGTTAAACACGTTTACCAGAAACCGGAATTATTAATAGAGCGCATGGGACTGAAACACTACTGGTGTTTTGCCACAGACATGTGTAGAAGGAAGAAAATTAGCCATGCTCTCAGACTGAGAAAAAAAAAATAGCGTTAATGTCTGTCCCCTGTCAATGTGTGAGTTCGTGTATGCAGAAGAGGGTAGATAGCTCTTTCCTCCGAGTGTGCTATGCTGCCATGTAACAGAGGAAGCACATGTTAGCTTTCACCCTCCCCGGTTGGTAGCTGGTGAACGATAGAAGAGAGATAGCTGAGTGGGAATTTGCAAATGACCAAATTGGGAAGAAAATGGGGGAAAAAAAACAAACAAACAAATGTGATATCAAAGAGTGTTGGATGGAAACTGCTATGTGGGCGTGGAGAAAAATGATTCAAAGTCGCTGACGTCTATTTATGTTTCAAAACAGCGAACTTTATCTAGCATGCACCACTATTTCTAAATTTCAATTACTAAAAGGAAAAAAAAAACACAAAGTTTGCTTAAAGCTAAAGGTGACATGTTTAGCATCTCTATGCTCTCTGTCAGGCTTCAGAACAGTCTGCTGGGAATTCACACAATTTACTGCATCAGCTGTTTCCAGGAGAAACCGACACTACAAACACAGAAGCGTGGCGAGTTTTGCGTAAACATGTTAACCACAAGGCAGGATAAATTACTGATTTATACCTGGACTTTCTCCAGTATTCCCGCTTCCTTATTTGAACGCATTACTGATTATATTTCCGTTGTTTATTTTGGATTGTTAGGTTATATTCGGAACGTCAGGACCTCTTAGAAGTCGATATCTTCGTTATCATTACCATATTGTTTTAAAATTTACGTAGAGATTTTGGTGACGTTAAAAATGATCCAACTAGAAAGCAAACAAACAGGAAAATAAACATTTTCTAGCTCTATAATCCTCTCTAATAGCCAGCACTAGCCTAACTGATCAATTTTAGCTACTATATAACTAATATTTCTTCCAAAAACAAAGAATAGTAAGAAAAATAATGCATCCAGCTAGCTGATTTTATATGCCTTTATTTACTGCAGGCTGTCGTGAATTAAACAGTGATTTCAGGTAAGTTCATTTTAGCTAGCTAATTTAATGCAAGTTCAACAAACATTTCCTGACTGGACCACAACATACAACAAACTTAACATGGAAACATCTGTAACGAAGAGCAAACCCAAACAAGTCTGTGCAGATGCTCCGGCTATGTAAAAGGTACAGCTGCTAAGAAAACAACTGATTAGCCCTGACTCCATGAACAGACAGTGAGTCACACAGAAGATGGTACAGATGATTTCACTCCAATCTAGAAATCTATCCAAGTGTTTGTATCACCTCGGTATCAATGCTGACTCGGCTGTTTTAACACGCCAATGTTGACTTCATGTTGCTGTTTACCCTGGGGAAGAACCCTTGCCACTAATTTCCAGTGCATTAGCGCCGGTGACGTTCGCTAGCTGACCCTTTTGTGGCTTGAGAGATTGAGTCAACATGACTGTAGAGTTGAAAACCTAACTCAGATAAGCAGAACTTACACAGGAAGGCAGTAACTGTGATGCTATTTCCTTAAAAACAGCAGCAAAAAAGAGCTATTTCAATGTAAACAGAAGTAAAATTTAATGTTTATTCATCTTCTGTTTCAATCTAGCAAGCTAATAATCATGATAGGTCAGAAAAGAACTTACCCAGAAGGCACTGCAATAGCTTGCAATAGATTTCTTATTAAAATTGAAAAAAAAGAAAAAAAACAAATATAAACTATATAAACAAATATAAACAAATTGTTGTACATTCACAGTATAATTTGTGAAAACTAGATAGCTAGTTAGCTGACTAGCTAGTTACACTAGCCCACTGTCCTAGAGTTGTAGCAGCAAAATAGCTAGCTAGTTAGCCAACACACAATCTATAAGCAGAACGTCCTCCAATTTGGATCTTAAAAAAAAAAAAAAAAAGACACAAACTAAAGCACCTTTGCTACTGTTTTATGAAGCAAATTCCCAAGTAAGCTCACCAATGTTCCTAAACATGTCTCTTGAATCCTATGAATTGCAAATGTTTTGAAATGTTTGCTACAACACACCTGTCTTCATACATATTGCGGTTATATATTTGCAAATTCATAAGGCAACCTCAAGGTTAATGACTATGTTTGAAGTTACAAAGGTTTAAAAGGTATACATATATGTATGAAACTCAGTAGACATGTTGTTCTCACTGACCATCATTAACTCCACCCAACAGGAATTCAGCCATTTTGGATTTTGTGAAAAGTGCATGCTGTGAACTTTTAAATACTCCTCCTAGGGGATTCACTTGATTGTTACCAAACTTGGTCAACATTACACCAAGACATTCATGATGCTAACTTGTGAAGGGATCTTTGATATCTCAAGCAGTTTCGCCAAGGTGAGGCAATAAATTTATGGCAAAAAAAGGGAAACAGGAAGTGTCTCATATCTTCTCTGTATCACCCCCTTTTGACTAAAGTGGTGGGGTCAGTTTTACCCACAGTCACCAAACTCGGTATGTATATTGTCCTCATCAAGCCGGACAACTTTCAAACTGATAGTCATTAGCTCTGCCCAACATGAAGTAGGTCATTTTGGATTTAAAGTGGATTTTTTGAAAAGCAATCAATTAATAAAGATAACAACATATATCTCTTATCTTCAAATATTAGCTGTATGTTTGGACATGGAAGCTGTACAAAAGCTTGTCCGAAGCTGGTAAAGCCTTAGACTTAGGCTTCACCTAACACACCAGCGCTAAACAAGTTACTCTACAGAGCTCGCTTCACTATGTATTGTTTTCATACACCCTCCAATTGGCGATGGTACCATAGTGCTTGGGCCCGTTATTGCTGCTTGCAGCTATATTTTCAAGCTTGAAATCACCTTAGTGTATTGTTCTATAATTTTGCTTATTTATTTATTTTTCTAGAAACAAAATCATATGCCAATTTCAACTTCATATTAGTAAAATTGTTTAGAAATATGTTTCATAGTCTTGTATTTAGATTATCACAATCTCATAACGAGGAAATTAAATAAATTTGCAGATATTCAAGAATATTTTTAAAAAGCTCTACAAGTGTACTGTACTTTGGATAGTACTTTTAATAGTTCTTAGCTTCCTAATGGAGTTCTTCCTACATAAAACCTTTTGGTTCTCCTATGAACAGCCTTTTACAGTCTAGGAACAATAAAATGCTAGTCAGGTTAGCAGCGTTAATTACTACTCTGTTCAATTTTTCTAGAAATTTTGTTTTAAGATAAGGTTAGACCTTAAGTTAGAGCATCCATTTCATTTAATATGTGGGAAATAGTATGAAAAAGTAAATTTTGCATGCACCATTGCATCAGTAGCTAATGTGTGGACGTTTACACGCAAATCGCCTGATTGAATAATTCCCATTGAAACGAATGGGGGCGAACGGGATCGTTTTGATTGGCGTGTTTGGGCTGTTGATGTGAGAATTTCATTCAGCCATATACAATTTGTAGATTTGGAGAAATACAGAGGCTGCTGAAGGTATGAAAAAGTTAGCTCGCAGTAGTACCATTTTTCGCTCCATTTTCAAGCCTATTTGCTAATAAAGGAAGTAAAGAATTCAAGCTAATCCCGCTAACTGATCCCTGCTACTCGGTGCCAATTTTGTACTCATATTTCCAGTGCTGTGGGAAAATCTGCGATCTAAATTAGCCGAGCGCTGACCGGTGAACTAAGCCTGGCTGCGGTCTGTCCAGCCTCGCTCACTCTGTCGTTAATGGAGTGTGGTATTTCTCGTGGAAAAGCGCAGCGGCCATTTAAGGAGGCCTGAGAAATACTGTGAGGCAGGCTCATTTCCTTTTTTTCCCTCTACGCCAGCAGACTGTTTTATTACGACTACGAGAAAGAGATCATATGAGGGAACGGCCATGCTTGGAGGGACTCAGGCTGAGTGATGGTATGAAGGAGAGTAAATATAGAGCACTCGTGAAAGAACAAGATGAAAACATGGACGAGGAGGAGGACGAAAAGCTCGACGAAGAAGAGGAGGAGATGAAAACATGGAATTGTCTCCATTGTTGAATCACTTCTGGTCTTCATCCAGTTATACTCTGAGTGTGTGTGTGTGTGTGTGAGAGAGAGAGAGAGAGAGAGAGCGGTGACCTAGGAAAACCTTTTCCAACCCTTTTTAAAATAAAAAAAGGACGTTCCACATGATTTTTTATTTTTTTTTTTGCTTGAGCCTGAATTGCATTCACATTACTGTCTATGGTTTCTCGTTCTTGGTAGTCATTTCCTAATTTTTTTTTTTTTAGCTCCTTTATGTCTGGTTGTCTGTCTGGCTGAAAGAAATGCTGGGGTTTTAGTCATGCAGGAATTTGAGATCAGCATCACCTTGTACGGTATTCAAACGCACAAATATGTAAGAGACGTCCAAATGTGGTGGAGTCTGCTTATAAACCAGGCTTTGGTATGCCAATGGGAAGTATGCTGCCGTTGCTCGGCTGTGTTTCAGGGTTTAGCTTTAGCGTTTTAGGGTTTAACTAAGCATACACAAGCTTCCTGGTGCTGGCAAGGTCTACTCCTGGCTATCAGCTGTGATCTTAAAGGAACATTTACTTAAAAAAAAAAAAAAAGGTAACATTGATGTGGCTAATAACAGTGTAAACAAATTAGCATAATTACATTTTTTTTTTCCAAATTAAAAAAATTCACCTCAAACTAAATATCATACATGTTAAATCAGCTTATTCATTCTGCATTAAATAGGATTTATTTCCCTTATAGTCATAGTTTATTTATTTTTTATTTATGTTGGCTATTTTCCTCTAGCAAGCTGGTCTCCATTCATCTGAACTGCTAGCTCTAGTCGTGTTGTTTTTAGCTAAAATCTTACAATCAGCTAGCTCATAGTAAACATTAAATTAATAGAAATCTGTTTTTTTTTAACTAATAGTCCCAAAAATAGATGAACAAGAGAAAATTAAAATAAATGAGCTTAGCTACCGATTAGACAGGGACTGCACCTGCTACAGGTTGCTAGCTAGCAACCTAGTGGCTAGCTATTAGCAAAATAAGCTAGCATCATATTATATAAAGCAGTGCTCTATACAACAAACTTGTAAATGAATTCATACAGCAGTAAATACAATTTTTTATTAAAATTACAAGACAATGCTAGATAGCTAAATCACATGTTAATGAAACCTAGCATTCCACAGCTACCATATCGATTAGCCTTTCTTAATTTACGTAGCATTTTTAAAGTGTTTCTCTTTTCATTGTTAAAATGTTTCTAGATGTTTCTTTGAGCTTTTTAAAAAGTATTTTCCCCCATTTTATGGTCATCGACCAATACCCACCTCTCTCCTATCATAAAACAGCGTAACACACTCGAAGGAAAGCGCTATCTACCCTCTTCCGCATACATAAGCTCACAGACGAATGTGGGCCTAGCTAGAAGCTAACATTAGCAAGTGCCATTTTTTTCCATGTATACTCTGTCAGATCTCACCTTGCGCACTACTATTGACTAGTTCTTCTAATATATATATATATATATATATATATATATATATATATATATATATATATATATATATATAAAATACGTCTATGCTAAGGCTGAAAGTTGTATTACTACATCACAGGAAAACTACACAGTGTAACACATTACATGTTAAATACTTGTTTGTTTCTTTAAAATGTTAACATTTTACCAACAATGCTAACTAGGTATGATTTCTATGACAATAGAAATCCATTATTAGCTGCATTACCGTTTATTCTTTTTTGCTTTGTTTTTTGAGTAAATGTTCCTTTAAAATCGCAGACGTTGGCTGGCTGCTGGTCTGAACAGCTGTGAGGTGAAAAGGAGACACTTTCCAAAAAAGTACAGCAGGTTTATTAACCGTCCTGCGGTTAGCGAGGATGACTTAGAACATTCTGGTCTTTGGCTAATTCCCAATGAACAGACAACCATGGTACCTTTCTAACTCACAGCACCATCTTTGTCTTTGGAAATCATGCTTTTGGAATAAACGTGTGTGTGTGTGTGTGTGTGTGTGTATGTGTGTGTGTGTGTGTGTGTGTGTGTGTTCTTGTTGGCTTGCGTATTGATTGTACACTTGGCCTGATATGAACAGTTCTCAGTTGAGTTCCAGTTTATCCATGGGAGCTTCCTCACCCGCTAAGTCAACTCAGAGTGGGCGCACACACTCGGCATCACGGTCTGGACGTCTGGACATAGTCAAACACAGGAAGACCACAGCCGTCTGGGGCTCGTACAAGAGAAAACAGAGTGTGTTGTGTTAAAAAAACAACGATTTCTTTAAGAAGGCTGTGGTCAGCTAGCCACATAGCAAGTTCTGCCACATCATTCGAGACTATAATAAGTACAAAAAAATTAAGTCATAACTTTACGTCTTTTCGGTTGTTAGCTAATAGCCTGCTTACATATAAGATAGCACTAGATGAAGAAACTAAAACCAAACATGATCTTTAGCTAGCATGTTGTATTATTTCACTAGCAAAGTTCACAAAAGCAAGGTTTGTGGTCGATGCTAGCTGTAGTCCAGGGTAATCCCAGTCGACTAGAATTTATTTGGGAAAATTAAGTTCTGACGGACGGACAATTTCACACTACTGCAAGTTTAGTAAAAAAAAATTCTTAAAAAAAAACCCCACCAGGTTATGATCTATAGATAATGCTAGCCAGCTAATCAGTTCTAGCTGATTCATTACTCCAGGATGTACCGAATGCTAGCGTTTGATAACTAACTATTTAGTCAGTTAATCAAATAGCAGTTTGTGGTAGTGTATGTAGATATGGCTTTACCAGAAAACCGAAGGTAAATTTGAGGTATTGTCCTATTCGGTGGTTAGCTAACAGCCTGCTAGGAATTAGGTAACTGGCTAACTAGCGTTTTTTAATGAGAATAGATAGACAAGTTCCAACAGTTCCAACAGGCTGAGATTTTCAATCAACAGCATTTAATTGTAACATACAGAATGTCATTCAATGTTAATGATTGAAGATCGTAAAAAAACGACTGTCTAGCCATATAGGTTGGAAAAGACAGTGAATAGCCACCGGTTTCCATGGCTTTAGACCAAAACATTTGTTTTTACAGTGGCGTATACCGTAACTAGAGGTTTATAGGCTGTATATTTAGATGGTTTGGGTGTGATGGTGTGTAAAAAGTGGTTAAAAAAGGAATAGAATATAGAAACTTGTTGATGGTCCTTAACAACATGGCAAAATGTGCAGACACGTCAACAAACAGAGGCCTCAGGAGACTACATTATGGAGTGTGTGTGTGTGTGTGTGTGTGTGTGTGTGTGTGTGTGTGTGTGTGGTGTTTGGATGGGGGGTTGGGCAGGCAGTGAAAGTTTCCAGACGTTGTTTAGACTTTCCTCAGGTGTTGCTGTACAAACCCTACAAACACGCTCCACAGTAAAACAAGCTAACTTTGCGTTTTCTTTCCTTCTAAGTGATTTCTTCTTGTCATCTCTAACCACACACCTACACACATTTAAACACACAATTACGGCATGGAAGTGTGGTTTGCTAATCGGGTTAACCACATTTCTCCTTCGTTTTAAAAGGGTCGTCACTGAAGACGCGTGCTGCTAGAAAGATTGTATACCCCTTTTAATCCTTTTTTTTTTTTAATACTACGAAGTATCGATATGAAACCATTTCTGTGATAGGATGCGTAGCAAATATGTATTTCAGTCCAAAAATATGTACAAGGAGTGAGATATCAAGAGTTTTGCACTGAAAATCACACATTTAGTCATATTTTTGCAATATACAATAGCTCTTAACGTATTTGGTTGTGGAGCTCCTTAAATAGCTAGCTTGACGTTTATCTGCTAATCTGTTATTATTATTATTATTATTATTATTATTATTATGTTTATAACTTTTTGTACCTGTCCCTTAGTGCTACAGACACGAATATGTTAGTATAGGAAAAAAAAATTTAATTGTTTTGGAGATTCTTTCGTCTTAAATAAGAGGGGCGTGTCTTGATCTACAAGTAGTGGCTCGTTAGCAGCAAATATGGGTCGCTGGTATGTTATTAAATGAAAATTAACTTAAATTAAATTTAAAACTAAATAAATAAATAAATAAAGTGAATAAAAATAAAATAAATTACACACAATATAGTAAAATTAAAAGGAAATTAAAATGTTAAATAAAAAATAGTAAGCAAATTTTAAAAAATTAATTCAAAACTTTTAAGAATAAAAATGTAAAATGAAATGAATAAAATAAATAAACTAAAGTACATTAAAATGAAAGTAAAAAAAAAAAAACAGTAAACAATCAATGATGTTTCTGACTGTGTGTGTGTGTGTGTGTGTGTGTGTGTGTGTGTGTTCCTGCAAACTATTCCCTTTTCCAGCCATCAATTGGTAGAGAATAAATGGTTGGAGTTTATTCATTAGGAAGAGGGCGGAGTTTGTGCAAGTTTGTGTTTACGTGCATTTTGCACACGGCATTTCGTGGTCTAGGATATCGTGCTCGTTAAAGTAGACAACTGTGAGTAAAGGCCATTTCATGGGGACTTTTTTGAGAGTCACGCTGTGCCACATTTACATTTTAACCAGTGTACTGTCTCTACTCCATGTAGTCTTTGTTGACATGTAATTGTAAACTGGGTAAAATGGTGCTCCACCTCTAGATGGCGCCATAAACAGCTACCAATTTTTGATTAATGTTATTTTTGGCTGTTAAATTGTTTCTCCTTTTAATAGGTTTTAGCTTTTTTTTGGACTTGGATTGACATTAGCCTTGTAGCTTGTAGGAAAACCAAAGAAGCAAGTCGGCTAATTACCTACATTTTTGCTAGCAAGGAAAAGCTAGATTAACATCAAGTCTCGTCTGACCTGCAGGCCAAACTCTAGAAGCGTCTAGAAACGCTTGACTAATCCTTTCATCCAAACGGGTGATGTGAATAAGAAAGTAAACCACTTTACTCATTTGAACTAGCTTTTCTTCTCATTCATTCAATTCCTTAAAATTCATTTCATAACACATTCATCTGAAGATCTGGCACATGAGTTCATACGGCCAAAGTGCAGAGTTTAACTGTCAACTCTTTCACACACACACACACACACACAAACAGAGTTGTGGGTAAAACAAATGGATATTGGCGTATTAATCAGTCCGAGAAGTAGATACTCTCCCAAAAAAGGGTCAAAGGTCAACATTGTGTCAAGAAGGCAGAAATGGTCCTTCAGGTAAACACACATCATGTCTTGTTTTTCCCAGAATTCCTTTTGTTACACTAAGGAGCAGAACTTAAAAAATTGTGTAAATTTTTTTTTAAATATTTATAATTTATGATATTATATTATAATATGCTAATACAAATAATTTTATGTAATTTCATAATTAACTAGAACTACGGCATCGTGCAAACTATGTGTCTAAGTAACACCATTTGTAAACAAGAAAATTAATGAAAAAAATGAAAAAGTTAAAAAAAAAAACTAAAAATTTAAATTAAAAAAATAAATTAAGTGAATAAAAATAAAAGAAACTACATAAGATACAGTAAAATGAAAAGGAAATTGTAAAATATTAAATAAAAAAATAGTAAGCAGTAATGAAAAAAATAATTGGAAACTATTTTTAAAATAAAAATCTAAAAGATAAATGAAATGAATGAAAATAAATAAATTACATTTATTAAAATACATCAAAATGACATTTTTAAAATGTAAAAAAAACAGTGTATGTGTGTGTGTGTGTGTATATATATATATATATATATATATATATATATATATATATATATATATATATATACACATGTAAGTTCTGTCAAGATTTGATTAATGGCCACTTACTGGATTTCAGTGTGTCATGTGCAAATAAGAAAGAAAGCTCTTGTTTCTAAAACTCGAGGACAAATATAACTAAGAAACGCCTCAGCGCTAGCAGACGCAGACACAGCATGGTCCGAACGCACGTCCCTGACACTGTCCAGTGATTAAAACGGACGTCACCGTCTTGCCTTGACCTCACCGACACATACAGACAAACTGTCAACACACACACACACACACACACACATACACGCACATCACCCTGTCCGTTGATCCAGAGCTAGCAGGGGCAGCTAGTGTCACTGCCTGTCACCTATTTTAGCATCTCTGCTAACAGGAAGTGGGGCTTTGTGGGAAATGTAACACCTTGCTGAAAATCTGACTCTGAAGCGTCAAAGTGCTGGTCTTTCGAAATGATTAGCAAGTGGATGGAGGGGAAGGTTGAGGAGGAAAAAAACACAGAATAAAATAAAACACTTCTGAAAGGATTTAGCGCTACAGAAGCGTAGCAAGAAATATTAGCAAGACTTCGTTGCTAATCTAATTCACTTTCCCAAATTTGAAACTTTTTTTATTAGTCAGTTATCTTAAATGTATCATCTAAAATCTAAAAAATACTTCCTTAGCAAAATGCTAATTGTAATGCAATTACTCAACTTCAAAAGTGTCAAAAGTATTGCCCCCCCATAAAAATCATATATATATATATATAATACAGAGTTACATCATATACACCTCCGGTTTATACAAAAGTTTTGAATTGAAATAAATCCAACAAATTGGCCCTCGATTATTTGAATTTTCTAATGTGCCATGATAAATCTGAGAGATGGAGTGTGGTTTAATAATAATCACCAAATTCAAATTCAAATTCAAATTTTATTTGTCACATGCATAACCATACACAGTACAACTTGCAGTGAAATGCTTTGTATAACTGTTCCAACATAGAAAAGAAAATATAGAAAAATATTAAATATAAAGAAAAAAAAAAAAAATATATATATATATATATATATATATATATATATATATATATATATATATATATTAAATGTAAGAAAAATATATATACCAGAAAAGTGTATAAGAATAGGAATATATATATATACATATATATATATATATATATATATATATATATATATATATATATATACATATGGATATATGGATGGTGGCAGCAGCAGTCTGACAGTATCCATATAAAGTGCAGATATAAAGCGCACCATACTTAAAAAAAAAAAAAAAAAAAAAAAAAAAAAAAAGATGAGTTCAGCCTGTGTGTGATTCCTTTTTTTTTTTTTTTTTTTGACCAAGATTTCAAATTGTTTCATCCGGTCATGGCCTTGTCACACCTAGCAAGAGTCACTCTGGGTCAGCAGACAGTGAGAGAGAGAGAGAGAGAGAGAGAGAGAGAGAGAGAGAGAGAGAGGGAGGTGTTAAGTGATTCACTGCTCCACTTCACAGTGGTTTTCACGCTCGTATGTGAATTCAGCTGAGAAATGGAAATGAGAGTTCATTTCTCCAGTGGTTTCCTCTGCTGACTGTTTAAATCATATTTCTATTAATGTATAATTGTATATTTGTTTACAGCAGCAGCGTGAGAAGATTGAGACACAAATCTTCTCATGCAGGTCACAAATACACAAAAATGCTGGTTTTTTATGCACTAAATCAGTGAGATGTGCACCATGTGTTACCTCAGCAGCACGGTGTGTGTGTGTGTGTCTGTGTGTGTGTGTGTGTGTGTTTAAAGGAACCTGTGCAACCTGTGACTCAACTGTTACAGAGAAACCTATAGATACACAAGAAAACATATAGTCAGATGGATGGAAGGACCAATAGATAGACATATAGATGGATAGATGGAGGAATGGAAAGACAGATAACAAAGAAACAAACAAATGGTTGGTTGCAAGGACAAACAAATGGATGAATAGACAGATGAGTAGTTACATGGATGGATGACTGGACAGACCAGTAAATAGATGCATAGATAACTATGTAGACATGAATGGAAGGAAAAATTGATCAATGGATGGATGGATGAGTGGACAGTTGGACCTACAGATGGATAGACAGAGAGATGAATGGCAGGAAGAGCAGATGGACATACAGAGAGATAGATGGATTGAACAGAGGATGAACAGACTGGACAGATGGACAGAAAAATGTTATGCATGGGATGGCTGGACAGATTTGAGGACAGACAGATGAATGGATAGCGAGATGGATAGACCAACAGATAGAGAAATATCTAAACAGACATGGAAGGAAGGAGAACTGATGGACAAAAACTGATGGATAGATGGACAAAGGGATGGTTGGATGGATGGTTGGATGGATGGACGGATGGATGGATGGATGGAAGGAATGGACAGTCAGACAGACAGATGGATAGACATCGAGAATAGACCAACAGATAGATGGAAAAAGACTCCACATAGAAGGAAAACTGATGGACCAAAACAGATGGATAGATGGATGAAAGGATGGATAGATTCATGGATGGATAGATGGATGGGCAGATGGAAAGACAGAATGATGAATGGAAGGAAGGACAGATGGACATACAGAGATATAGATGGGTAGACCAGAGGATGAACAAATTGGATAGATGGACAGAAAGATATTATGCATAGTATGGTTGTTAAGATTGGTAGACAGACAGATGGGTGGATGGATAGACCAACAGATAGGTGGAGAAATATGTAAAAAGGCATAGGAAGGTAGGGAAACTGCTGGATAGACAAAGGGAGGAATGTATGGATGGGAGGAAAGATGAAATAATGGATATGCGGATATACAGATAGATAGATAGATAGATAGATAGATCGGAATGGATGAAAGAACAGATGGAGAGATGGAGGAATAAAAGACCAGACAGACATTCAGACAAACAGATAGATAAAGACATGGATGAATAGATAGATACAGTCTTAGAAAATTATGACCCTTAATGGTTCTTCAGTAGACTTTCTGGGGGAACCTTTAAAGGTTCTATGTAGAACCCTAAAAACGAGTGTTTATCAATCAGAAAGGGAAGCCATTTTAGGAAACTTTTTTTTTTTTTTTTTTAACAAAAATGTCTATGGTGCTACCACCACCATGCTTCACAGTGGATCACTGTATGATTTCGTTGGTTTCATTTTCCCAATTGATTTCCAAGGCTCTTTACTACTCTGGAGAATCACTCTCATTTCAGATATGTAAGCTTGTAACTTGAAATCATTTGAGATTTATGAAGACTTTTTTTTTTTTTTTACATGTCCGTGTACATCATCCTGCCAGAATCTGATTCTCAAATGCGGTGGTTTCTCACACTTGATTAGTTGGAAATAAATCAGAGGTGCAGCTCGCAGTTTCTGTTGCCCCACATCTGTGTGTTTAAGGAAACCAGACTCAACAATTATAGACAAAACCACTGTTTACTGCTGTCACTATGGCAACAGACAGGTAGCTAGAGAGCCAGATGGATGCTTTATTAATGCAGTAACGGAATCACAGTCCCACAGCCAAAGAGCAGTAAAAAGTAAAAACCCAGTTCTACCACTAGGATGTACCACATCGTCTAGTCAAATAAAGCTCTGAGAAAAAACAGAGCAAAAGCAGGTTACTCTAATTTCCATTTTTTTTGTGTGTGTGCACAATGAAATTATTATATTTTGTACATATTGAAGCATTTTCCATTTACCTTGACCAAAGAAAACAAGAGCATTACATCATTGCTTCTTTCAAGCACCGTGGGAGGAAGGGGTGGGGCTTCCAGGGGGCGTGAGTAAATATCGAAGATGTCGCAAATGTCAATCAGCTCATCTTTCGTGTTTATTACGAAAAAATAAGACAACTCTTTTGGCGTATTTTGTAAATTTGTAGTACGTCCTAGCTTAATACAAAATGCGTAAATGTTGTCACAAGTCGTATACAGTAAAATTTGGGAGTTATTATCCGTCATGTGCATGTATGTCACATCTTATTTAAATACAGACACGCCTACAATAAACCATATATATTGTGTGTAAGCATCACTTCATAGCCATCAACCTCATGAAACAGCGTTAATTCCCACTATGAAGTTGGTTATTTTCCTATAACGGCTGTTCCTGAAGTATATTTGCCAACGATTAAACTTTTTTAAATAAATGAATGACTGAATGTTGTTATAGTAGCTATAAACACTCTCTTTTTTCCTTTCTTGTAGTTATCAAGACATAAAAATGCTTGTCAAACCGCTGACACTGGAGACTCCTTCCATAAATAAATAAAAGTTCAATAAACGTCACCATATGAACGATTACACATTTTGTTTTAATACCTTTATTAAAGTGTAGTATGTATTTAGTTCCTGTGTATGTATACATTTCCTCAAACATGGCAGAAAGAGATTCTGTGTGGATTAGGAAAAGCGATCGTGTGTGTGTGTGTGTGTGTGTGTGTGTGTGCTTCCCACTTCTGGATCCACTTCAGTGTACCTAATGCCTCCGCCGCTTGATTTGCTTTATTGCTGGAAAATGTGGCACGCTGTTGGCAGACACCCCCCCCCCCCCCCCCCCCCCTTTGGCCAGCAGACGACTTGGTGGAGCATTAAAAAAAATGTCTTTACAATTCCAAAAGGAGTGAGTGTGAGGCCCATCCTAAATCTGTGTTCCTGGAACTGGTGTCCACCTACGTGAGTCAGAGAGACACTGAGAAAGACAAAGAGACAGTTCATGCTTATTATTATTATTATTAGTAGTAGTAGTAGTAGCAGTAGTATTCTATCTTGTTCTATTCCATTGTATTAAACTAGGATAATGAACAGCAATTAACTGTTTTGTTTTTACAGATATTTAATTAAAGTTTATTGCAATAATTAATTAAATTCATTAGCACAACATTTTACCCAGACTGCTTTTCTCTCATGTTTTAGATATTTCCAAAACACTCGTGTTTTCCCAATAAATTCTTTTTTTTTAATTAGAATTAATGCTAATCAGTAAATAATGGCTATTAAGAATATTAAAAAGAGCATTTGGCTTGAGACGGTGTACACACAGTGTTACAACTTCATAGCTAGAGGTCATATTTGTTCGATATCTTCGTGGCCGCACTCAGATTTGGTGATTTAGAGTTACGACAGTGTTTATGCAGGGAAAGTTACGCGTATTCAGAGTCAGGTTACGCAGCTGCTTATGTGTAAAATCACCTGCATGTAGTTCAGCAAAAAAAAAAAAAGGATAAAATAGTGGGACAATATTATTAATTCATTAATTAATAGTGTTATATTTATTCAACTGTAATTATGGCATCTGTTGAGTTTTAGTTACAAATTAATGCAGATTTTGCAGCTAGTTGTACAGATTTTTTTTCCAAAGTGTCTCATCTGGGTTTTAAAACAGTGTTTCTGGCCGCCGTATGGTCAGAGATGAGCATCTGGGAGACTCGTGTGATGTCGGCTAATTGAGAACACTGTTAGCCGATTAGCCAGTGTAGTATGTTAGCGTTTCGGACATACATGTGATTTATATAATTGAAAAGGATAGAAAATGACTCTGGTTAAAATGGTTGCTAATTCTTATTGCAAATCTAGAGCTAGGAGTTTTATACGTTGTATTAATTAGCCTCGCAAACCCCCCCCCCCCCCCCCCCCCCCCCAAAAAAAAAAAAAAACAGCACAAATACAGTTATCTGACTAAACACACACACACACACACACACACAGACGCCCACACAGTCGAGACAGTGAGGGACGTGTGCCTCAAGTGGCCTTTGAACCAGTAAATATACAAGTGAACAGGTCCATCATTCTCAGAGACATGAATCAGAGGCAAACACACACTCATTCACACACACGCACACACACATACACACGCAACAGGCAGTGAGTAACACAGCCCTAGACAGGTGAACTCATCAAGGTGGAAATCATATAATAAGACAAATTACTTCTAGGAAAGACACGTGTGTGTTTTAGTGGTATACACACACACTCCCACCCACCCACACACACACACACCGGCATGAATACATCTGCTCATACTCATGTTTCAGGGTGTTTTCTCACTCTCTAGCCTCCTCTCTCTTTTACAATCCATCTCTTTTAAACATTTCGTAACTGGTTTTTGGAAGCAAGGAGGTTAATAACCAAACAAAATGTCGCGCTAAGAGCTCTGCTCTTGTATAAAAGTGAATTTGTTTAGAGTTTGATATAAAGACAGAGTGACAAGATGAGTCCTCCTCTCGGGACGGTGAACTTTTCCCCTCGACGTTTGATGGAGCGCAGGAGTTCCCTGACAGCTGCGAGCTAATCCCTTCCAAAAACGTAATATCCTCAGGGAAACAGTGCGTATCTGAGCTATGCTAATGGGCTCAGCCATATCATTTATCATTTCAGTTAAGATAGTTTTGAGTTCAGATTTGCACGTTTGTGCCGTATTGACATCACTACGTCTCGCTTTGCGTCATGTAGATGTGGGCCAAACATCTGAAATATGATATGCAGCTGTAATGAAAATAGTTTTGAAATACACAAAACATTACATTACGTATTAATCAATGTACAAACGACTAATCCCACAAGAAAGGCTGATACCTTTGCAATGCTGGACAAGCTAACATTAGCTAGCTACACCACCTCCACGAGTTGGTTTTTGTTTTTTTTTTGTTTTTTTAGTTTAATGGTGTATTGAAAAAAAAATAGAGCTAACACTAATTATTACATTAAAATTATTATTATTATTATTAAAAAATAATAATAGAAAAATAGAAAAAAAAATCTTATCATATAATGGATCTTGATGGAAATTGACATAATAGTTTCCCTCAGATTCTAGTTTCTATTAAGGATTTTCTGATTAGTATTAAATATAACCAGAACCTAATAATTTTATCGGAAGAAAATTTGACCGGTTATTAGGAACCATCAGGAAGACACTTCACTCACCACATCTAACGAGAGGACTGGGCTTGTGCGGCGCACTGCAGCTTATCAAAATCGAGAGACATAGACAAAAGCATGCATCACAACTCAGTTGTTACATTTAACCTACATCTCTACTCAGATTTAATGCCAAAAAAAAAGTGCACTGAATCATATGCATCCCATTAATAAGTGTTAGTTGGGTTTGTTTGTTTACGTTCGTGTAATATTTGTATTGTAATAGTTTCAGGAGTGTAAAGACAATCATCGTGGCGTACACACGTCAAGCCATGGATCATTCATTTATGTGCTTTATAGCACTGGTTTAGTAAATACAACATACAAAATATCCATAATTAATGTAAAAATGCATAGTATATTATGCTAAACGTTGTTACTGTAATCCAGTGAAATGCCGTCGCTTCAGCAGGTTACAGACTGAAATATCGCCCGTGTGCTGTTCAGATTTTAGCTATACACTGCTAACTATAGCACGAACGTTGTATTTTATTGTTTCTACTTGAAAACCATGTTTGTGCGTATTTGTGTTTTAAAATGAAATGTGTACAGGCCTCGAGTAACGTGAGAGAGCACGGGACGCACCCGTTAGCGGTCTGGCGAAAAATGGGCTTGAGACGAGCTCCGAACTTAACGGAGGATAATGAATTTTTAATAATACTAAATCTGAGGGGGTTTAGTGATGAATAAATATAGTATAAATCAAGTTTATATGCATAGAACTACATTATAAATGACATGTTTAGGTTGAGAATGTTTGCTAAACCAGGAAAAAAGTATTAAATGAGTATTATATCTATATATCTATATATATATATATATATAACTATATATCTACATCTGTGTGTCTAGCTATATATATATATATATATATATATATATATATATATATATATATATATATATATGTATGAAACAATGTATTTATTCAACACGGTGTATTAATCATTTTTCCATTTGGCTAAGAAAGCTAGCTGAGTCATTTCTGGTCATGGCGGTTAGAGAGGATGCTCTCGCGCTCGCGGAAAAGAAAACTTCCCACCAATCAGAGAGCGGGGGCTGATAAACCCCGCCCCCACCACAGCAGCGCGTGCAGGTCGGTGAGGTATAAAAGCCGGAGCTGAGGCGCTGCAGGCGCACGGTGCTGCTCGGACGCGTGAGGAGTGCAGCCCGCCCCGAGAATACACCCCAAACACCAACAACAAAAAACTATATATTTTTTTAAATAATAATAATAATTATTTTTTAAAAATAATTGTGATAAATTAGATTTTTAAATAAAGTATTTTTCTGTGCGCGAGAATGAGGCGGTTGGTGCTGTTGGCGCTGTGCGCGTGCAGCGCGGTGGTGTGCGTGCCGCAGACCGGCAGGAATAAGCGACAGGGGCTGCAGCAGGTGCTGGACATACCGGTGGACCAGCTGCCACACACACGCCAAGGTGAGGAACAACACACACACACACACACACACACATCATGAAGAGAGTGTTTCCCAGTTACAGCTGTCCAACTGCAATGCAAATTAAAGCCTAAAAATCTAATGCATTGCTGTAAATAAGTGTTCTACATCATATTCCCATAATAAACCCTGATCCACATCTGATCTTTTCTTAATATATTTTGCACTGTTAAAATATATGATGCTATTAGAAAGCACTAAAACTGGAGCTTCAACAACACTGTTGCTTAACTTGATTAAAGTTGCAATTTGTTAAATAAATGTTAACACAAAATTTCCTCCTAAGCCCAAATGTAATCACTCAACCAAGACATGGTTTATATCGGATATGTTTACTGTAGTTTTGCAACAAATGTCGCTCAAACGCAATAAAAGTTGATTTCAACTAAAAATAAATTACTGTAATGGCTTTAAATAATATAGTTTAGCTACAAAATCTCATTTTATTGCTAAATGATTGTGTAGAATAACAAGGAGAGCCCATATTTGCACATTAAGTTATGACTAATGTTGGTCAAAAGTTATTAAGTTATATTTAACTTATTGGTTAAAAGTTATTATTATTTCACCTAGAAATAAATTCATAAACTCATGTTTATAAATAATTCATGTTATAATAATACAATGTAATAATTCATAATTAATAAATTCATGTTTTAAACGTCATCTTTTAGCTACAGAATGTCATTTTATTAATAAACGATTGTGTAAAATAACAGAGAGTCCATATTTGAACATTAAATTATGACTAATGTTGCTCAAAATCCATAAAAGTTTATTTCACCTAAAAATAAATTAGCTACAGAATGTCACTCAAAAGTAATAAAAGTTTATTTCACTTAAAAATAAATTCCTAAACGTGTATTAAACGTCATCTTTTAGCTACAGAATGTCATTTTATTAATAAACGATTGTGTAAAATAACAGAGAGTCCATATTTGAACATTAAATTATGACTAATGTTGCTCAAAAGCCATAAAAGTTTATTTCACCTAAAAATAAATTCCTGTAATTGCTTTAAACAACATAGTTTAGCTACAAAATCTCATTTTATTGCTACACAATTGTGTAGAATAACAAGGAGAGACCATATTTGCATGTTAAGTTATGACTAACGTTGCTCAAAAGTAATAAAAGTTTATTTCACCTAAAAATAAATTCCTATACGTGTTATAACAGCATCTTTTAGCTATAAAATCTCATTTTATTAATGAACCATTGTGTAGAATAACAAGGAGAGACCATATTTGCACATCAAGTTATGACTAATGTCACTAAAAATAATAAAAGTTTATTTCACCCCAAAAATAAATACAAATAGTTGCTTTAAACAACATTGTTTAGCTACAAAATTTCATTTTATTAATAAACAATTGTGTAAAATAACATACAGAATCCATAGTTACACATTAAGTTGACTAATGTCACTCAAAATTAACAGAAGTCTACTTCACCCAAAAAAAATCAATACCAGTACTTGTTTAAACAACATTGTGTAGCTACAGAATCTCATTTTATTGATAAACGATTGCGTAACATAACAGACAGAGTCCATATTTGCACATTAGGTACTTGTTTTAAACAACATTGTGTAGCGACAAAAGCTCATTTTATTGATAACTTAGTGTTCATAGTGTGTGAAAATTAATCAATAATGAAATATTTTTTAATCGAATTTTATTTTATCAATTTTGCCGATTAGTCTTTGCAGCCTTACTGTAGTTTAAAGTACATATTTTGACCTTAAGGACATTTGTTCACTTTTAAAGCTAATTAAAGGTATGCTACTTGCACCTTTCCAGGTAAACATACATGCTAAACCTACAAAAGATGGAGCTTTGATGGTTCTGCACAAGCTACAAGAAAAATTACCTTGAAGTACCTTTATTTCTGAGAATGTATATGAGTTAATATGCTTAACGCTTCTTCAAGGATGTTCTCAGATGTGGTGTAATTTTTACATATTACTTTACATGGTGTACTTTACATATAATTCATCAGATATTGATTACATTGTATTGGATAAATTGTATTTCTTGTAGTAACTTGTCATCTATTTGTAAATCCGTATATGTTGCATTTAAATGTTACAAGAAAATATTGATTGGTTGAAATTTATAAAAATTACATAGGTAAGACTTCGTTTAACCAAATTAGGCACCATGAATCTCACAAACACACCTCTAAACATGTTAAGATTTCTTTCAAGAGTCAACTTTACTTTCTTCTATACATCTCTAGAACTTCACTAGTCTAATCAATGATGTTCTGCTACTGATAATTCACATGTGTACAAAAAAAATTCAGAAGTAACACTAAATGTGTTGTTTGCCGGAGTACTACTGAAGTTATTACTTTACAAATAATCACTAATCACTGTAAATGGAGCTGCAAAAAACACTTTACAAAGTAAAAGTAAGTTAAAATGACTTTTGTAAAAGTTTAAAAGTATGATTATATGTATTTAAAGTAACATTTTGTTAAAAAATTTAATATGCAAATGTTTTTGTTTACTTTAGTTTTGCACTGGAGTCACGGTTTTAAAAAAAAAAGTAAATTCCTTTACTTACTTCAAACAGTAACATTTAGCTACAAAATCTTACTTTATTCATAAATGATTGTTGCAAATAACAGGGAGAGTCTGTACACATTAAGTTATGACTAATGTCGCTCAAAAGTGGGGAAAAAAACTAATTTCAGCCAAAAATAAATTTTTATACTTACTTTAAAAAAACTTGTGTTGCTACAAAATTTCATTTTATTGAAAAACAATTGTGTAAAATAACATGACGATTCAGTATTTACGTGTTAAGTTATGACTAATGTTCCTAAAAGTAATGGAAGTTTATTTCACCTAAAAATTATTTCTATACTTACATTAAACAATATTGTGTAGCTACAAAATCTTATTTTACTGCTAAGCAATTGTGTAAAATGATAGTATTTTCCATATTTACACATTAAATTCAAAGTGGAACTATGAATTTATTATACTGGAAAGCTGGAAGTTAGATAGATGATAAAGTTGTAAGTAAATTTTTAGCTAGCGCTGCTTTTTTAATGTGGAAATATCCAAACATGAATTGTCTGCGCCATATTGAAAAACGGACCAATAAAACATAATTGTTTATATTTCTCAATCTGACGTTGTTTGCTTGGGGTTATAGTATAATTTATTATACTAATTATTATATATAATATAAAATTATTTTTAACTTTCTTTAGTTTTTTTAATAATTAGCCAAACTGTAAGCACATAATATGTTTGTTCTGTGATTGATTACATAACACCTCTATAGATTATTTATTAATAAATTAGAAATAATAAACTGATATAACAATCGATGCACACTCTGAGAACCTCAGCTGGGTTCAGTTTATTAAGTATGAAGCAGCACGCAATTCGGCAGGACAGAGCGCACACTGTTTGAGGTTGACGGAAGCTGAAATTTGACGAATAGACACTTTTCTGTTAGATTGCCAACTCCCACGATGGTAAATCACTGACTAACGTAAGACACATTCATGAAATTAGCAATATGGCATGAGTATACGGGTATACATTCAATTTTAAATTAAAATCGATGTTTCTAGACGAAAAATCTGCCCAGTAATATAAATTGAGCCCTTGTTTTACTGTGTACTTCCCTGACGTGAAGATGTGGAATTTTCCATTTTTGCACTAGAACTTAACGTATACCTACTTAAGAAAAACAAGGACTTAATTTAAAGTGCGCCAGCAACGTAAACAATAAGTGCATTGATTTACAAGCTGTTAGGGAAAAGCGATCCAGGTTTAGACTATGCCTTGCTGCGGTGTTCTGTTTGCTGATCACCAATTGAACCACCTATTAGATACAAAACTATTTTCCTAAATTGCAATTCTTGATATCATCGCTTCTAATGCTTTAATGTAAATTTTCGTGGAAACAAGTAATTTATTAATCAGTAACAAAATTAGTATCCTAGTATCATTAGGATGAAATTCCATAGCAACAAACAAAGTTATACTTGAATCACCTGAGAGATTATACTTGCATTCAATTGTGGAGGAACTTCAGGTTGTTTGGGTTTCAACCTGCAGTGGTTTATGGGTAATTTTCTTTCTCACACAGCTGGCTGTACAGAGAATGGGCGTTCTTATCGAGTCAACGACCAATGGGAGCGAGCCTACATGGGCAGCACGTTACTGTGCAGGTGCAGTGGATCAGACGGCGTCCAGTGTGAATCCAAACCTGCGGGTGAGAATGAAAACTATGCACAGCATTCACGTTTATGTTGTTATGAATATCCAATTATATCAGAATTTATACTGAATTTGAACTCAAATGTGTACCAATTTTCCATCTTCAATTCTAATGTGGTTGAGTAGCCTCAGTTTAATTTTTGTGTTAATATTTCCACTCATTTCTGAATAAATCAAGCCACGCCCACACGCCTTCTTACTTTTTTTTTTGTTGTTGTTTATGCACTTTTTTTTCTTTTTTTTAAGTCAATTTATAATTAAATTTGCCTAAATTTGCTATTTTTTTTGTTCATATTTTGGATTCATTTTTAAACTAAATACTTGTGTTTTTTATATATATAATATATATAATTTAATATTATATATAGTGTATATATAACAGAAATATTTATTTTAAAAATATATTTATTTTAAAATATTTACTTTAAAAATAAATATAATAAATATAAATATAATATATATATTTATTACATTTATTTTATAATATTTGCTAGACATTTCACAATTATTTTCCTACAAAAACTGTTTGAATATTTTGCAAAAATTAAAATTAATGACTGCCATTTATCAGCAAACCAACTATGTGACAAAATTATAGCACAATCGTTCATTCAACTCCGTCTCATTGTTGAGTTCTGACACTTTTTCATAATGTTATTTAAAGAAATGTATATCATGTAGCTTTAGTGGTGGCCATTTTGAATATTTACATTTTTTTCCTCATTATGCTATTGTAGTCATGTTTTTACAGCAAATAAAAAAGGATGCAAGTGCTAAAGCGTGTTCTGTCCCTTTAACCGTAATGGTTTTGTCCATTTAGCTGAAGAGCTGTGCTACGATAAAATCAACGCGAGGTCGTATCGCGTGGGCGAGACGTATGAGCGGTCCAAGGACGGGATGATCTGGGACTGCACCTGCATCGGCTCAGGTCGCGGCAAACTCAGCTGCACCATCGCAAGTGAGTCACGTTTGTGATGAATGACTGAAAATTTTGTAAAAAAAAAAAAAACGCGTTAGAAAATTTTTCATTGCTCTAACGTAAAACACAAGAAAATTTACGAAAAGAATTTATAAAAAAAAAATTACGCAAATAGAAAATTTTCACAGTGCCCCCTATTGTCTTGGAGGATTAGGATTATAAATAATAAATTAAATAATAATAACAGACTATCCTACAAGCTAGCCTTAGAGTAAACAGGCTAATTTATTAACTAGCATTACATCATAACAATATAACCTCATCTAGCATTATAGTATACAAACTACTTTACTAACTAGCGTTGTAATAAACTGACTAGCCGATAAGTCATTATATCATTATCATTACAGTAATCTTGTCCATAGGAAAAGTTCGCAGTTACGTATTAAAGCAGATTGTGACCTGTCACGACGCCTTGTTTTGTCTTTGCGACAGATCGCTGCCATGAAGGAGGGCGCTCATACCGAATCGGCGAGACCTGGACCCGACCCCACGACACAGGCGACTACATGCTCGAGTGCGTGTGTCTCGGAAACGGAAAGGGCGAGTGGACCTGCAAACCCATCGGTGAGCGCTCGAGAAATGACTCGGGTCAAAGGTCAGCGTGGCCTGACTGTTTCTTAAAGTGGACAGATTTTAATCATCCGACTTTCATTATCATTGTGATAATGTTAGAAAACATTAGTGAGAGTGTGAAACACTCTCTCTTTTTTTTTTTTTTTTTTTTTTAAAGTACAGACACATAAGGTTGAGGAGTGAGGATTCTGCTAAATCAGGGATAATGTTTAAACTCAGTGCAAATACTAAGAGGAAAGCGATCAATATCAACAGAACAACAAATACAAACAAACCCAGTAACCTTGTGGCTGTAACCTATACGCATTATATAATTATATCATTAAAAATTTAAATACATTAATAATAAAGGCAATAAAAATATAATATGTCTGTCAAACATATTGGAGATAATAACAATGCTAACAGAAACAAAATATATAAATAAATATATAAATATTACCTAAATACAGTAAATACATATATAATATATAGTAAAAAGTGTTAGAAATATGATAAAAATTAAAATGAAAAATATATACATGTAAATGATAAATTATTTATACATATTTGTTTTTACTTTTATCTTAGTTATTTTTAATTTTATCTTATTATCTTTTTTTTAATCTAACTATAGACTTTATTTTTGTTTTTTGTTTGTTTTTTTATTCAGTATCATTCAGATGTATTTGTTTATTTATTTATTTATGATTTGATTCCTAAACGTATTTTTGGGATTTGAACTTGTGATCTCAACGAAATGGTTAACCATTAGATTCTGATATTATCTCCACCAGTGTATCATAACATACACTACATAACTGTTTCTCACTGATATATTGTTATTTAAGCCTGCTCACGAGAGTTACGCGCGTTTATTTTACAGCCCAGCGCTGCTACGACACGTCACTGGGCACGTCGTACGTGGTGGGGCAGACGTGGGAGAAAGCTTTTCAGGGCTGGATGATGGTTGACTGCACGTGTATGGGTGAAGGGAACGGACGCATCATCTGCACCTCCAGGAGTGAGTGACGCATCACAACTCGGCTCTGTTGTCGTTGTCATTTCCACCGTTGTTACAAAAGTTCCCTCGAGGACCATTTTCAAGTTAGAATTGTTGCAATTGTAATAATAGGAACAATTATTAGCTATAGAGTGATAGCTAGCTATATAGTCAGCTACTGTTTGTATATATATATATATATATATATATATATATATATATATATATATATATATATATATATAGCTACACATGACTAGCTATCTATAGCTAGTTTTTTTTAAAGATTAAACATATAGATGAATATGCGATACAAGGTACAGCTAGCCAATAACAGACTACTTAGGTATAGTTTAGCTAGCTACAGTCCATTGTACGACGCAGTGACCATTTTTGGAAACGTCAATATTTTCATCAGACGTGTCGCAAAATTATTAATACAGCAAAAATGACACTGTAAGTGCACTTATCATCGACTGCACAACACACACGCTTCTATTTCTTAGTGAGAAATGTCAACATATATTGAATATAGCGTTATACAGCATTTGGAATTGAGATTCCAATTTTTGTCAAATTTCAATACTACTCATCAGTAATAATTCTTTATCAACTATCCATATATGGTATAGCAGCTTACGTATATAGAATTTACGTATTTACATGTGCTGCAATATTTCTTTCATTAAAAACAAACATAACAGTAATAATAATAATAATAATAATAATATGTCGTGGCTGTTTCAGACCGCTGTAACGACCAGGACATGAGGAAGTCGTACCGTATCGGCGAGACGTGGACCAAAGTGGACTCACAAGGCCGCAAGCAGCAGTGTTTGTGTACAGGAAACGGACGCGGCGAATGGAAGTGCGAGAGTCACACGTCTGTGCAAACCGCCCTCGGTGAGTGCGATACAGGTAACAGCGTGATTTATCAAAATCTTTCTATCTCAATCATTTCCTCATTAATCCCTTATATCAAACAGTGCACTCATTGGCTTAACATGCACTATATTAACGATCACGACTAACCATTTCTTTTTATTCTAGCATTAGGAGCTTTAGGAAAACGGTCTTATCCACGTTGTGCTGTTTTTACAGCCCAAGAATTGTGATTTGTAATTGTACTTTGGAATTAAAAAAAAAACACATCATTTTGGCTTAAATGCAAAGTAAGTGCATATATTTGTATTTTAACTAAATTATAGGGACAAATATGGGTGACAAACTACTAATATTTTTAAATAAATAAATTGTGTCTGTTTTTTATTTAGAAAAATAGCAATATTGCTTACATTAGTTGTAAGCAATTTATTTTATAAATTTTTTAATTAAACAAATTCTGGGTATTTATTTTTCACCTGGGCTTTACTTGATTTATTTTTTATTTTTGTGGAATTAATTTATTTAATAATAATTTAATAATGTATTTAAAAATGATTATTATTGTTGTTGTTAATGTAGTTATGTGATTTTTTGTTTGTACAACTTTATAAAAATTGTCAAATAATTGTAGATAATTTTGAAAATTTGATTTAAAATGTTCTCCACACATGAGTCTGAAACTTTGGTGAAAAATTTCTAAGGTGATTTAAATCGATAAATTGAATAAAAATTGCAATTACAGTGTACTTTATAATTATACATTAATTTTTGTTTTCTTTTTATAATTATATATATTTTTAATTGTTTAACCTGATTGCTTTCTACCTAGTCAAATGTATTAAATATTATTTACAAGAAATGTTTAATTATATAAATTTTTTTCCCTGAACTTTTCCTTTTTTTCGTTAATTTGCCTTAGTTTGTATGCTAACTTTTTTTTTTTCCTGCTGTTTGTTCTCACCCTGGCTCTATTCGCTGATAGGTTCGGGCTCAACCTTGTCTACTCAGGTCAAACCCGTCACTCACCAGCTGAACATTGTGCCCGAGCTGCTTGAGATCGGCGCGTGTCAAACCGGATCTGGCACCACCTACTACAGCGGCATGCGCTGGGTCCAAACGCAGGGCAGCCAGCAGATGATCTGCACCTGCATTAACGGAGGCATCGGCTGCAAAGAATGGGGTACGCCCAAATTATAGCTTCCCTTAATCATTATAAGTCATTTCTGAAGTGAGAATAACATGGGGAAATAAAACACTGAAAACCTCTTTAAACCTCATCCAGAAGCTTGCATTCTGTTTTGATGGAGTGACCTTTTCTGGAGTTTTATGACTTGCTGTCATGGAAGCTTCAATATTGGCTCACATTTTGAATTCCCCTAATTCTTGTGTGTGTGTGTGTGTGTGTGTCAGCCGGGCAGTCTCAAGTGTATGGCGGGAACTCCAACGGCCAGCCATGCGTGTTCCCCTTCGTGTTTGATGGAAAAACACACTACTCCTGCATCTCTGAAGGCCGAACTGACGGGCAGCTGTGGTGCAGCACCACCTCCGACTACGACACGGATCGCCAGTACTCTTTCTGTACTCAGAGGAACAGTAAGTAAAGAGTCCATTAAACATTAAAACCTTTATTAAACAAGATTTAACCTGCATTTATAGCTGTGGGTTTGAGCCCAGACTTGATTTGAGACTGAAGGATTGGGGTTTTAGGCGGTAGTTTTGGGATTTAATCTAAACTTGTAGTTTTTCGTATTGCACTTAAACTAGTATCTCTGGCTTTTTACCCAAGACTCATTATGACTCATTGACTCAGATACGTAGTTTTAACTTTGGGATTTGAATCTTGAGTGCCACATTGATTGGAATTGGCCATAAAGTTACAGCTTTGGTGTTTTACCAAAATTCTTAGCTTCGTAAATGAACCAGCAAGACCAAGCTTTGGAATTAGGCCTTAAATCACAGCCTAGGAACTAACATTTCAGATTTGTTATTAGACCAAATTTCACAGCTTTGGAACTGAAACTAAAGTTTGAGCTTTGGGATTGGACCTAAAGTCCCAGCTTTTGGGATTGGACCTATAGTCCTACCTTTTGGGATTGGACCTAGTCCCAGCTTTGGAATACTACCCAAACTCTTAAGTGTGGGATTGAAACCAAAGTCTTGGTTGGGTATAATGGGTATAAAGTTCGTAGTTTTGTAATTGGAGCTAAATCTTTTGGGTTTGGGATTGAACTGGAACGTTCAATCTCACACCCAATAGATGGGAATCCCACAAAGGATATCTCTGGGACTGGACTTAAAGTCCCAACTCTGGGATTGGAACTAAAGTCCTACCATTGGGATTGGATAAAAAGTCTGAGATTTGGGATTGGACCTTAAGTCCCAGCTTCAGGATTGGACCTAAACTCATAGCTTTAATGCAGAGTTGGATCTTTGGAAGTTAATGTAAAATCAAACCTTTTGTGATTAAATGGAAGGTGCTAGTTTTAGTCCTATTTTTAAGACTCAGCCAAAAGTCCCATCTATAGGATAGACCCCAAGATCCCAGTCTTAGGACTGAACCCAAAGTCCCAGATTTTTTGATTGAACACAAAATTCCAGCTTTGGGATAAAAACTTTGGGATGCCACCCAGACTGGACCCACTTACAATTATCATTTGATTTAATAAAGACTCTAAATTTTGGGAACGGATTTAAACTCTTAGGTTTGAGATTCCACCTGAACTCATAGCTTTGGGGTTTTAACCCAGATTGTTAGCTTCTGGATGAAATCCCATGTAATCTTATATATATATATTTTCATATAGTCTGTCAGCTAACGTTAGCTTAAGCAGAAGTTGAACATGTCTTTGTGTAGATGTTGTTAATATATAGCTAATAATTGATTGTAGTAGTTGATGATAAGATACAGTATATTGAATATTCAAGGTTTTTTACAGTCCTGTTTAAAATGAAAAGGATTCTGATTGCTAACAGGAGAGTACTTGCTTGAAGCTGCTGCTTAATTGAAGTATTATACTTTCCTTCAGTGATGGTGACGACTCGTGGTGGAAACTCTAATGGCGCTCTGTGCCATTTCCCCTTCCTGTACAACGGCCGTAATTACACAGACTGCACATCCGACGGCCGACGCGACGGGATGAAGTGGTGTGGCACTACAGCGAACTACGATGATGAGCGACGCTACGGATTCTGTCCCATGGCATGTACGTTGAGTCCACTACCAAGTACTGTTTTTTTTTAACAAGTATAGGGTAACAGTGGATGCAAACAGCTGGCAGTATATTTGGTTTACACCGGATTTAAATACACACTCTAACAGGCATGCTGGGACACAGCTGGCCAGCCAGACGCTTGCACTGAATCATCCTTTTTGTCTGAATTTCTGCCATGAGGTTTGCTTTTATAGACGCGAATAGCTTTTTCATGAAGCCAGCCATGCCCGAGTCCAGGTCGTCAAAAAACCCGAATGCAGGATTTAAGGGTCATTATGTCATTATGAGAGGGAGACTTTATGAGCACATAATAATTGGCTATAACTAGTCGCTGATTTGTAACTGTCTTGGCCAGAGCTACATGAACCACCCTTTTTTTAAAAGCGAACATGCTGAGATTTAGATAGAATGAGATCAGAATCTAACACACACACACACACACACACACACTACATAGCAGACTGAGCAATCCTGAAACAGAAATATGAAACAGAAATCTACTGACTAAATCTTGACTGAACCCAAACTAAACCCTGACTCTATTCACTAAATCCTTATTAAACCCCGTCCAAGTCTAGACCTAAGCCTGACTATACACCAGACTAATCCCTGATTAAACTCAAACTAAATCCTGATTAATCTGGACTAAACCTTGACTAAACCCAAAGACACACTTGTTCGGTTTGAGATACAGGACTTTGGATTTTTGTTCTAATAATAAATGATGGGATTAAAAAATAAGCGTAATATACAGTATACTAATCTCACTGTAATTTCTCGTATTCTCCAGCTCATGAGGAAGTTTGCACAGTAAACGACGTCATGTACCGCCAGGGTGATGAGTGGGACAAGCGCCATGACACCATGGGTCACATGATGCGCTGCAAGTGTGAGGGAAACGGCCGGGGCGAGTGGAGTTGCATTGCCCACTCACAGCTTCGAGGTGCAAACCCAACCCTGATTCTGTATTTAAATTGATTCTACAGATAACATAACCCAAATTTCATATTCGATTATCATTTGTAGCTACCTTAACACAAATGTTATACATGACTTAATTCTGTAGCTAACTAAGTACTGAATTTCGTTTATTTTGTGTTTACTTTAACCCAAAACTATTTGTCTTTATTGTATTTATTTCTACAGATACCATAGTTTAAACTTTGTATATTTTATAGCAACTGTAACCAAACTTCATATTTATTTCTATAGCTATCATATCTAAAAGTTCGTATTATTTTATACCTACCAAAACCCAAACTTCATATTTATTTCTCTGACTATAGCTACTGCATCCCAACTTTGTATTTATTTCTACAGCTACCTGTACCAGTAACTTATTACGCATAATATTTGATAGCTACTACATCACAAAATTCAGATATTTTTGTATAGTTACTGTAATCCAAACTTAATATTTACTTCTAAACCTATAGCTACCATAATTCTAGCTATTTCTGTAGATACTGTAACTTAAAATTCATGTATTATTTTATAGCTATTGCATCACAAACTTCGCATTTATTTTTACGGCTAACATAGCTTAAACCTTATGTAAACACTATGTAAACTTTATATATAATAGTATTCCTTTTTATACTTATAGATAACAACTAGATAACAAATAACCCAAGCATTGTGTTTATTTCTGTGGCGACTGTTTCCCAAACTTTGTATATATTTTTCGATAACTATAGATACCATAACCCAAACTTCATATTTATTTCTAAAGCTATAGCTACCATAACCCAAACTTTATTTAGGTACATATTTATTTCAGTAACTATAGTTACTTCGTATTTATTTCTGTAACTATAGTTTCCATAACCCAAACTTCGTATTTATTTCTATAACTACAGCTTCTGTAACTCGAACTTCATATTTATTTCTATAACTATAGCTTCCGTAACCCAAACTTCATATTTATTTCTATAACTATAGCTTCCGTAACCCGAACTTCGTATTTATTTCTATAACTATAGCTTCCGTAACCCGAACTTCGTATTTATTTCTATAACTATAGCTTCCGTAACCCAAACTTCGTACTTATTTCTATAACTATAGCTTCCGTTACCCAAACATCATATTTATTTCTATAACTATAGCTTCCGTAACCCAAACTTCATATTTATTTCTATAACTATAGTTTCCGTGACCCAAACTTCATATTTATTTCTATAACTATAGCTTCCATAACCCAAACTTCGTATTTATTTCTATAACTATAGCTTCCGTTACCCAAACATCATATTTATTTTTATAGCTATTAGTGTAACTCAAACTTCGTATTTTTTATAGCTATTACTGTACCCCAAACTTCGTATTTATTTTTATAGCTGTTAGTGTAACCCAAACTTCGTATTTATTTGTATAGCTATTACTGTAACCTAAACTTCGTATTTATTTGTACAGCTATTACTGTAACCTAAACTTCGTATTTATTTCTAGAACTATAGTTTCCATAACCCAAACTTTGTATTTATTTCTATAACTGTAGCTACTGTAGCCCAAATTTTGTATCTAATTCTACAGCTACCATCACCAACATGTCAAAGTTACAATTATGAAGACATAAACAAAGCGTAACGTTGTGTTTTTTGGCCATCAGATCAGTGTATTGTAGACGGACTCACATATGAAGTGGGCCAGACGTTTGACAAGCGCCACAACGAGGGCTACATGATGAACTGCACATGCTTCGGTCAGGGCCGCGGCCGCTGGAAATGTGACGCTATCGGTAAGATCCGCTCTCTCCTCATGTTCTTTTCATTTCCAGTGCCATCAAAGGTTCTTGGGTTGAAAAGTGTCTTGTTTGACTTTTTTTGCTTTTTACTAACATTCTAGAGTGTAAAAGCTCGCAGCTGTCTGGACTCAGACAGGGGGAGAACTTGAGAGCTTTTTTGGAAAATGTGCCAATGCAGATGTTTTCCAGCCAGTTTGACAGTTCAAGAAAATAAGAACATCTGCACTTCAGTAATATAAATATTTTCTTTTGCCTCCAGATCAGTGCCAAGAAGCCGAGACAAAAGTGTTCTATCAGATCGGCGAGACGTGGGACAAAGTGAGCCACGGCGTCCGATATCGGTGTACCTGTTACGGAAACGGTATCGGAGAGCATGCCTGCGAGCCTCTCCAGTCCAGGGGTGAGTTACAATGTGTACAATAATGACGTCAAGGGAAAAAAAACAAAAACAAAACTGTAGTTCATTGGATTTAGTTTACTTTAAATGACTACTGAAAAAAAAAAAATGTATTGTAAAATGGGCGGGGCTAAAAATGGGCTCGTCTGTCCCACAGAGCTAGGAGTCTTGAACGGAGGGCTGTCAATCAAGCATGCACATTAGGATATTAAGTCACACCCATTCTAACAAGTCCCAGAAGTGTCTAATGTGTTAGTACTTGTCTGATTTTTTTTTTTTTTAATCTATGATCAGATACGCAGGTTTCTGTTTTTATTTCGGTGTAATGGAGTATATTACATCAAGTCGCAGCTTGCCAGGTTTACTCCTCTTACATGACGGATGGAACTTGGTGTGTTAAATCATTAAAGCCGAAGACCGAAGTTTGACACTTCAAAACAAACAATTCAGAGTTTCCTTTAGTATTTTTGAGAAAATGTGCTTCACGGGAAGCTGGATTCAGAGAGGAGGGGGAGAATGGAAAATGTTACGTAAACACGTTTGATCCACAGTTTGGACCTTAGTCAGGTGTTGACGCTGTCAGTCCAGATCCGAGCGTTAGTCAGAGTTTGTCTCCTCTCTCCTTCCCAAAATGGGAGATGAACACTTTGAAGTCAGCCAGATGGATTTAGACGTGTGGCTCCTTCCTTCTTGGCACCCTTCCGCTTTGATCACTTCTTCAGAGATGTGTTAAGAAGAACATTTCCACACATCTTGTTGACTGAGCTGATATAAAGAACTTCAACAAACTAGACTTTGTCCAGACGTAGACTTGAAGCACAAGTTGCTTTGAAGTGTGAAGTTTTTATTAACAGAAAAAAAAGGGAGAGCTGCAAAACTCTGTTCAAACTCAAAGATCGGTTTTTTCCTCTCTCGGTTTTTTTTTCCTTTTAAATTCAAGTTCACTTCATTACATTGCTAAAGTACTGAGGAGTAACTGTTTGTAACTGAACGAAAAGAAAGGAGAAAGAAAGAGGGATGAAAGATGAAGAAAGAGTGGAGAGAGGGAAAGGCAAAGGAAGAAAAGAAAGGGTTAAGGAGAAAGAAAGAGAGATAGAAAGAAGGAAAGAATTGGGGTTTAATAATAAAGTAAGAGAAAGATTTTACGAAAGAAAGAAAAAGAGGATAAATAAATAAGGATGGTAGTAAACAAGTTAGGAAGAAAGAAAGAGAATGGTGTTAAAGAAAGAAAGAGAAAGAATGAAAGAAAGATTTTAGGAAAGAAAGAAAGAAAGAAAGAAAGTTGGTATTAAGTCAGAAAGAAAGAAAGAAAAAGAAAGAAAGAGACGGACGTATTGAAAAGAAAGAACAAAAGAGAGAAATGGAGAACCAAACAAATAAAGATGGTATTAAATAAGAAAGGGAAACAGTAAGAAATAGGTTTTAAGTAAGTAAAAAAAGAAAGAAAGACAGAAAGAATTGCACGTTCATGTAAACATGTGCGTGGTGCTTTTTCTTGCTGTACTTGACTCTGAGACGCTGCTTACACACAGAGACCCCAGTAACCTGGCGGTATTTAACGCGAGTGCATGCAGTGTGCGAGTGCGTGCAGCGTTTGAGTTGTGTGCAGTGTGTGAGTGCGTGCAGTGCGCGAGTGTATGCAGCGTGTGAGGGCGTGCGAGTGCATGCACCGTTCGAGTGTGTGCAGTGTGCGAGTGCATGCAGCGTGCGAGTGTGTGCAGTGTGAGAGTGCATGCACCGTCCGAGTGTGTGCAGTGTGCGAGTGCATGCAGTGTGCGAGTGTGTGCAGTGTGCGAGTGCGTGCAGTGTGCGAGTGTGTGCAGTGTGCGAGTGCATGCAGTGTGCGAGTGTGTGCAGTGTGCGAGTGCATGCAGTGTGCGAGTGTGTGCAGCGTGCGAGTGTGTGCAGTGTGCGAGTGCATGCAGCGTGTGACTGTATGCAGTGTGCGAGTGTATGCAGCGTGTGAGGGCATGCAGCATTCGAGTGTATGCAGTGTGCGAGTGCATGCAGCGTGTGAGTGCATGCGAGTGCATGCAGTGTTTGAGTGTGCAGTGTGAAAGTGCATGCAGCGTGTGAGTGCGAGTGTGTGAAGCATGAGAGTGTGTGCAGTGTGCGAGTGTGTCCGAGCTCCTCAGAGACAGCAGTGTGTAGTGCGTCTGTGCTTTTAGATTCTGTTTGTACTTGCACCAAGCTGAAACTCCTCGGTCTGCTTGGACAGCAGTGTGTGTGTGTGTGTGTGTCTGTGTAAGCTAACCTGAGCTGAGCTTGAAATGACTCACAGCTGCGTCAGACTGAGGTGAGACGACTAGAACAGTGCCCTGTGTGTGAGCGTGTGTGTGATCTGTAACACTAACCGAGGACAGCGTGGAGGCTTTATTTTCCACCTGCAGTGGCAATGCAGTGCCAATACTTTTATTCTGGTACAAGCTTGCTCAAGACAATACAATAAAAAAAATACAACGAAAAGATAACAATTAATAAAATTGGTTAAAAAAAATATAGACATAAACATATAATGGTAATAAATTAAAAATAGAAGTATTCTTTAAATTCTTTAAAGTCATTTAAATTTAAACTCTTTAAACTATTCTTTAAATTATTCAGTGTAAATAAAATTTTTTAAAAAAGTCTGACTTAAGAGAATCAACCAAATGTAAATAAATTGAAAATAGAATTTTTTTAAAACATCATTTATATGCAAAAAATACTGACTTAGCAATGTAAATAAAATATATAAAAAAATAAAAAAATAAAAAAGTAAAAAAAAAAGTGTAAAATAAAAATAAATATTCTTTACAATTGTACATGTGCAATGACTGACTTAACAGTGTAAACAAAATAAGTGTAAATAAAATAAAAACAAATATTCTTTACAATTGTACAAATGTGCAAAAATTGACTGACTTAACAGTGTAAATAAAATATAAGTAGAAATAAAAGTGTAAAAATAGAAGTGTAACTAGTATTTAAAAATTTCTAACAAATTGTACATGTGCAAAAAATAAAATAAAAATAGAAATATTCTTTTAAAATGTGTATGTGCAGAAAAGTACTGACTTAGCAATGTTAAAAGTGTAAAAATAAAAATAGAATTTATTTAAAAATGTGCAAAAAATGTATTGAGTGTAAGTAAAATGTAAATAAATCAAAAAATTTTTAAAAATTTTATCCTTCAAAAAATTACTGACAAAACTGTAAGGAAAAATAGTAGTGTAAAAAATAAAAGTGTAAATAAAATTAAAATAGGAATATTTTTTAAAACTGCGTTCATGCAAAAAAAAAAGACTGACTTAACAGGATAAATAAGTGTAAATAAAAATAGAAACAGAAAAACTGTACATGTGCAGAAAATGTACTGACAGCAGTGTAAATAAAGTAAATAAAATAAAAAATAGACTAAATTAAAAAATTGTACTTATTCAAAGCATTTACTGACTTAACCATGTAAACAAAGTGCAAATAAAAAAAAAATAAATATAGACGTGTAAAAAATCAGAAATGGAAATAAAAAATAAAAATCTAAAGAATCTGGAATATGTTAATTATTTATAAACATATTCTTATATTCCAGATTCTTTAGATTTTTAGAATTTCTTTTAATTTCGTAAAAAATTCACGTCATATAAATTTGGAAAAAATTAATGGACTGTCCATGTGTATAAATACTGTGTATCAATGATATCAGTAAAAAAAAAAAAAAAAAGAGATATAAATATGTGTGGGAAAATATTTATTTTATTTTAATAATATATCATATTCTATATTATGATTTAATTAGAATTATATAAAATAAATATTAATATAATTAATGTGATTATAAATCATAAAATTTTTCAACAAAGTATAGCAGTAATCTTGTTTTGTTGTAGTCGCTGGCTCGTTTTTTTTGTTCGCACGAAACAAATCACAGGTCTATCTTCAGAGGATCTTCATCGTACAATCCGACAAAGGATAACTGTTCCAAAAATTCCGCCCAGATTTTATTTTGGATCAAATAATAATCTGAGAAATCGCGCAGCGCAAATCCCGGGCTCATTTATCCGCAGCTAGCTATAAAACTAGCTGCAGTTTGAGTTTGTAATAAACAACTACAAGTAGGTTCGTTGTAACCGGATACTAATCCTACTGATCTCTTCCTCCCGCTAGTCCCAGTACGCGTGACCATCACGGAGACGGGAAACCAGCCCAACTCGCACCCCATCCAGTGGAACCCACCAGCATCGGCCCACATCACTCAGTACATCCTCAAGTGGAGAGTGGTAGGTCCACACTAACGTGGTTTCAGTGCGGCATTCCTCATGGCCAGATCATGGGGCCATTTTTGTTTTACGCTTAGCTCATATGAATGGTACATAATGAACAGTTACTTTTTTTTTTTGTTTTTTGTCGATAGCAAGATTGAGAAATGTGTAAAATGTTAAGTGTTAGTTGATCAGACGTGTCATGCGCTTAGGCGTAGGCTTCATAACGCCAGCATGTAAATCTGCGATGTAGAATATAAACACTTGAAGCCTGATTGGTAAATCTGTACTATTGCTCAAATTGGACAGGGAGCATCTCGCTTCTGTACACAAACATGTAGAAGAGATATTTACACAAAGGTCCAGGAGTGCAGGACATGACGTTTAATCAAGCGCAAACAAGCACACGGTCCTTGAACCTCACACACATGAGTTAGGAGAAAAGGCAGTTTGGATTTAAAGAGGATTTTGAGTGTTTAGGAGAAGTTTAGGGGAAGTTTGGGAGAAGTTCAGGAGACATTTAGGAGACGTTTGGGAGAAGTTTCGGAGAAGTTTGGATGAAGTTTAGGGGAAGTTTGGCAGAACTTTAGGAGAAGTTTGGGAGACGTTTATGAGAAGTTTGGGAGAAGTTTAGGGGGAGTTTAGGAGAAGTTTTGGAGAAGTTTAGGAGACATTTGGGAGAAGGTTAGGGGAAGTTTAGGAGAAGTGTAGGAGAAATGTAGGAGAAGTTTGGGAGAAGTTTAGGGAAGTTTGGGAGACGTTTAGGAGACGTTTAGGGGAAGTTTGGGAGAAGTTTAGGGAAGTTTGGGAGAAGTTTGGGAGACGTTTAGGGGAAGTTTATGAGAGGTTTGGGAGAAGTATAGGAGAAGTGTAGGAGATGTTTGGGAGAAGTGTAGGAGATGTTTGGGAGAAGTTTGGGAGAAGTGTAGGAGATGTTTGGGAGAAGTTTAGAAGAAGTTTAGGCGAAGTTTAGGCGAAGTTTGGGAGATGTTTGGGAGACGTTTATGAGAAGTGGATTATTTCAGCAAGTGGTGTGTGTTCTTGTATTCACTGTGCCGTGGTGTTCAGGACGTGGTGTAGGAAACAACTGTTTGGAAAGTCAGCATGGTGCTTTGAAGTGTTTGAAGTTTTTTTGGACAAGAAAACAGTGCTGAGAATCTGTGGTTGAATTCAAAGGTCATTTTTTCTCTCTCTCTGTTTTTTTTCCCCTTTTAAATTCAACTTAGCGTCATTACACTTGCCAGTGTACCGAGAAGTAACTACTTGTAAGAGAAGAAAAAGAAATGAGAAAGGAAAGATGAAGAAAGAAAGGAATTTGGTTAAATAAAAGAAAGAAACAAGAAAGAGAATGGTAGGATGGGGTTAAGAAAGAAAGAAAGAAAGAAAGAAAGAAAGAAACATAGGTTGAATGGGGTAAAGAAAGAAAAAATACGGCAAGGAAGTTGAGTTAAAAAAAAAGAAAAAGAAAGAAAGACAAAGTTGGGTTAAATAAGAAAGAAAGAAAGATTAAAATATTGAACGTGGAAAAAGTAAGCAGTAGAAATAATTGAGGAAAAAGAAATATGATGGAAAGAATGAAAGTAAAGAAAGAGATTAAACAAAGGGAAGAGTGAAAAGTGAAAGAATGTTGTTGTTGTTGTTAACAGAAAAACACGCGCACTCCGTGGAAAGAGGTCCTTATTCCCAGTCACATCAACTCCTACACCATCTCAGGCCTGAAACCAGGCCTCACCTACGAGGGGCAGCTGATTAGCATCCTGAGCTACGGTCACAGAGAGGTGACCAGATTCGACTTCACCACCTCCTACGGCTCGCGTACGTCGCTACACACACGCCCGTCATCTTTCATATGCTAGTTTTATACTAGCATTACAGCAAACAAGCTAACCCATGAACTAGCATTACAGCAAACAAGCTAACCCATGAACTAGCATTACAGGAAACAAGCTAACCCATGAACTAGCATTCCGGTAAACAAGCTAACCCATGAACTAGATTACGGCAAACACGATAACCCATGAAATAGCATTACAGCAAACACACTAACCCATGAACTAGCATTACAGGAAACAAGCTAACTCATGAATTAGCATTAGAGTAAACAAGCTAACTGGCATCATAGTAAACAAGCTAATGCTTAAACTAGCATTATAGCAAACAAGCTAACCTATGGGCTAGCATTCCAGTAAACATGTTAGCATGTGAGGGCATGTTTAAGCTTTTTGCATTTGTCTCTTCTTGGTGTTTAGTGGTTCCTACAGAAGGCGTGACCACTCTGCCCACTCGAGAGGTGGACAGGTCCGAGTCCATCACCGAGATCACGTCCAGCAGCTTCGTCATTTCCTGGACGTCGGCGTCTGAGACCATCTCCGGATTCAGAGTGCAGTACGAGCTCTCTGAGGAGGGAGCTGAGCCCACGGTGATCGGTAACGAGAACGCTTTCGAACTCGAAATATTCACAATCTACACACAAACTAGTGTTACAGTAAACAAACTAACACACAAACTAGCATTACAGAAAACAAACTAACACACAAACTAGCATTCTGGTAAACAAACACATACACAATCTAGTGTTACAGTAAACAAACTAACACGAATTAGCATTCTGGTAAACAAACACACAAACTAGCATTATAGTAAACAAACTAACACACAAACTAGCGTTACAGTAAACAAACTAACACACAAACTAGCATTACAGTAAACAAACACACAAACTAGCGTTACAGTAAACAAACTAACACACAAACTAGCGTTACAGTAAACAAACTAACACACAAACTAGCGTTACAGTAAACAAACTAACACACAAACTAGTGTTACAGTAAACAGACTAACAATAGCGCTATAGTAAATGAACTAACACACAAACTAGCGTTACAGTAAACAAACTAACAAACTAGCATTACAGTAAACAGATTAACAAACTAGCGTTATAGTAAACAAACTAACACACAAACTAGTGTTATAGTAAACAAACTAACAAATTAGCATTATAGTAAACACACAAACTAGCGTTATAGTAAACAGACTAACAAACTAGTGTTACAGTATACAGACTAACACATAAACTAGCATTATAGTAAACAAACTCAAAGACTAGCATTATAGTAATCAGACTAACAAACTAGCATTATAGTAAAAAAGCTAAAACACGCAAACTTGTGTTTCAAAGTGAATAAATTGGTAAATATTAATAGTTAATCAAATGTTTTAATTTTTTTTCAGAACTCCCACGCACGGCCACGTCGGTGAACATCGAAAACCTCCTGCCAGGCCGAACGTACCACGTTCGGGTTTACGAAGTCGATGTGGAAGGAGGCGAAAACGTCATACTGACCACCTCTCAGACCACCGGTATGAATGAATTTACGAAAGAATTACTATATTGCCAAAGCTAGCTGGAAAGTTCCTATGCTATCTACTTCAAATTTCCTAATAAATCACTTCAGCTACTGTTCCTTCTGCTCAGGTCAACAAATTATTCACAACTAGCATAGCTACTTAACTATCTGCAAAGTTACTACACTAGCTATCGGCTAACCGGCTAGCTGACATAATAGCTACTTAGCTAGATAATTACTAAGCGCGTATGTCTTGGCGTTTGAAGAATACCTTTAAATTTTCAAAGAAATTTTTCAGCTACTTTGTTTCTTACTAATACTTAACAATATGTGCTAGCTGTTAGCAACAATATGTGCTAGCTATTTAGCTAGCATTCTGACAAACTGATATGTCACTAAAGAGCTAAGGAATTCACTTCAGGTACGTCGTTCTTACTCTAGATGTGACATAGTTAGCATGATAGTTATCTAGCGAACCTGTAAACTTGTTTAGTTGCTATTGCTAGCTAATTATAGATTCATCAAAAGTCAACAAGAAACATATTGTCAAAGCTAGCTGCTACCTGGAAAGTTACTATGCTACCTATCAGCTAGCTGCAGCGCAAGCTACGTACTTCAAATTTCCAAACAATTCACTTTGTTACTTTTACACAATTATTCATTCCTAGCATAGCTAGCTAACTACCCGTATAAAACAACAAGCGACATGTGCTAGCTGTCCTTGCGGTTGCTAGTTTTTAAGCTAGCTTGTGACATATGCTAGCTGTTAATAAGGCAGCTACGTAGCTGAACTAACAAACCGGCTAGCTAATCACGTTGGACAGTTAGCTAGCAAGTTACGAGCATTTTGTTAGCTTTTGTTACAGTGGCTACATGTGTACGATGTAACGTGTAACGTGTTTGTGACTCTCAGCTCCTGATTCGCCGAGCGATCACCGAGTTAGGGACGTCGGAGAAATGTCCATCGTGATCTCCTGGACCAAACCACAAGCGCCGATCACTGGTACATTCCAGACTCACTTCTGACGGAAGTGTTCCGTTTATCCGGAATTCTAGACGGAAATTTGATGTGTGTATGTGTGTGTGTGTGTGTGTGGAGGTTACCGTGTGGTGTACACCCCGTCTGTGGAAGGCAGCAGCACTGAGCTCATCCTGCCCGAGACGGTGACCACGGTCACCCTGGGTGACCTCCAGCCGGGCCAGTCGTATAACGTCAGCATCTTCGCCGTGAAGGAGAACCTGGAGAGCGTGCCGGTGGTGCTGCAGGTCCACACAGCCGGAGAGTCGCGACCCGGTGAGAGACCGAGCAAATAACACCGGGCCTTAAAGCCTTAAAGCGCCAATAAGCAACATCTGGCACGAGGTCTGTAACGCCTAAATGGGTGGAGCTCAATTACATGTGAACCTTTTTTTTTTTTTTTTTTTTCCTTGAGCTCTGCCCTCATTAAATAGACTCCGCCCCACATTCCCGCCCCTCATTCCTGCCCCCCCGTTTCCACCCCTCATTCCCACCCATGTAAACAAAGCTTCTTTTTTCTTTTTCTTTCTTTCTTTCTTTCTTAGTCCCAGAAATATTTTTTCCTTTCATATTCTTTCATACCTTAACTTTTACTTTTCATTCTTTCTTTTTTCCTTTTTTCTTTCTTTCTTTCTTTTGATCGATCTTCCTTTTTACTTTTTCTCCTTCTTTTTTATTCGTCTTTTTTCTTTCTTTTTTCATTTCTACTCCTCTCCCTCTTTTTTATTCTGTATTCTTTCTTCATTTTTTTCACTTAATAATTCTTTCTTTCTTTTGTTTTTGTTCTCCATTTTTCTTTTCAATCTATCTATCTATCTATCTATCTATCTATCTATCTATCTATTCTTTCTTCATTTTTTCATACCTTAACTTTTTCTTTCTTTCTTTCTTTCTTTTGCTCCATCTTCCTTTTAGTTTTTCTCTTTTTACTTTTTTCTCCTTTTACTTTTTCTCTCAGTTTTTCATTAATTCTTTCTTTCCTTCTATTTATTCTTTTTCTTTCTTTCTTTTTTCGTTTTTACTCTCCCTTTTTTCTTTCTTTCTTTTTTCTTTCTTTTTACTCCCCTCCCTCTTTTTTCTTTAGTATTCTTTTTTCATTTTTTCATTCATAACTTTGTTTTGTCCTTTCTTTTCTTTTTTCAATTTTATTCTCTGTTCTTTCTTTCTTTCTTTCTTTCTTTCTTTCTTTCTTTCTTTCGTTTCCTTCTTTTTTATTCATTTTCTCTCTCTCTCTCCTTTTTTTTTGTTTCTGTCTATTTTTCTTTTTCTTTCTTTTTCTTTGTGCTTTTCTTCTTGTCCTTTCCGGACCGTAACACAGTTCTCCAAACGGATAAATTGACTATTGCACCTTTAACACTGGGTTCCTTCTTAACCGCAGCGTCAGTCGTTCACCAGGGTTCTGCTCACATGCACTAATAATAATAAAAATAATAATAATAATAATAATAATAATAATAATCCTGTGCTAGGAGCGCTCTTAAACATTTTAAACATTGGAAAGCATGATGTAAGCTAGACGTGTGCTGATTTAAAATCTTACCACAGTAACTGCTTCTTTCCTATGAAGCGTAACAGTTTTCTCTCCCAGCATGCACTGGGCTCGCTCACACACACACACACACACACACACACACACTTCTCTCACACGGAGGTGTGCGCCAGGTTTCCATGTGATTCAGAATGTCTCCTGCAAAAAGAGTGCCTTAAAGGGTTACAAAAGGAGGTGTGTGTGTGCTGTTAATTTTTTTGGGTTCCTTATTTGATAATCCTGCCACCTGGCAATTTTACTCACTCACTCACACACACACACACACACACACACACTTGCAGAGGAAACTCCTGCAAGGAAAGCAGCTTTTCCTCTTTTTTATTCTCCTTCACTCAGAATTCATCACTTTTTTGTGTGTTTTTCTCGGTTTTGGATAGATGTGAGAAACTCTGTTCATATTAACATTCCCCAGCAGTGAGAGAGTCTCTGGAGGAAATGCGTTACCGGTGTCAAGGAAACCCGCAGTGATGAACACGGCGATACCTGGACAGCAGGCGCTAGGGGGCACTGATTAATTTTCCTTTTTGTCAGATTCAAACCTGGGATTAGATCATAACCCGAGTATGGAAGTATTTTCTGGACAAAGTTCAAACACAGAAGATTTTCAAAGAAAATTAATGAAAAAAGAAAGAAAGAAAGAAAGAAAGAAAGAACACAAGACAGGGGAGAGTAAAAAAGAAAAAGTAGGAAAGAAAATGAATGGAAAAGAAAGAAAGAAAGAAAGAAAGATGGAGAGAAGAAAATAAAAGAAAAAAAAGAAAATGAATTAAAAATTTAAGAAAGAATAAAAGAAGACAAGACAGGGGAGTAAAAAACAAAAAGATGGAGAGTAAAAAAAAAAGAAAAAGTAAGAAAGAAAATGAATGGGAAAGAAAGAAAGAAAGAAAATGAATTAAAAATTTAAGGAAGAAAGAATAAAAGAAGACAAGATGGGAGTTAAAAACAAAAAAAGACAGAGAGAGAGTAAAAAAGAAAAAGTAAGAAAGAAAATGAATAAAAAAGAGAGAAAGAAAGAAAGAAAGATGGAGAGTAAAAATAAAAGAAAAAGAAAGAAAATTAATTAAACATTTAAGAAAGAAAGAAAGAAAACAAGTAAAAACAAAAAAAAATAAACAAAATGAAGGAAAAAATGAAATGAAGGAAAGAAAGCAATAAAGAAGACAGAGGGAGAGGAAAAAAGAGAAAAAAAAAGAAAGAAAATGAATGGATGATTCTCCTTTAACGCTGATTTTCACGTTCATTCGAATCGTTTCCTTCTGTTTTAACGTGACTTTATGTGACTCCGCCCTCAGAGGAAGTCCAGGCACCGACCGAGCTGCAGTTCTACGAGGTCACCGATGTGAAGATCACAATCACGTGGACCGGACCGCCCAGCGAAGTGTCCGGCTACCGCGTGACCTATGAACCCGTGAGTCCGGACGGCCACACGACACAGAAGCCGCTAGCGCTCCCCACCACGCCCAACGCCTACGCCGAGATCACGCACCTGCAGCCTGGCACCTTGTACCGCTTCTACGTCTACGCCGTCTACGGTGGAGCCGAGAGCCAGCCGCTGGTGGGCGAGAAGTCGACCCGTGAGTCTGCATACGAATTCCTATGTAGTAGTTATTCAAGCGATATTTATTTATTTAGACAGCCCCATTGTTAACCTTTGACCTCTTGCTCCTTCAGGACCCGACGCTCCTACGGATCTGCACTTCCCAGACGTCACAGAAGACACGGTTCTGGTGGCGTGGTCCGCCCCACAGGCCCAAATCACCGGTTATCGCTTCTACATAACCACGGAGGACTCCACCTCTCCGACACTGTTCAGGGTCCGACCCGAGGAGACCCAGTACACCATCCAGGACCTGCAGCCGGACACGGTGTACACCATCACCGCGCACTCAGAGCAGGGCAACACGCTGAGCGAGGGCATCTCCGGAACCGTCACCACCTGTGAGTTCACAGTGACACTGCAAAATCGCAAAAGCAAGACGAGGCTATGTAGCATAGCTACCAAAAACGTACGCTTTTTTTGATGTTAGCCGCCTAGTTAGCTTGAAAACTAACTTTACTAATAATAAACAGGTAGGAATTTGTAGAAGTCAGGCGTTTGGCTACCAAAAAGCTAGCGAAACTCGAAATTGCTAGCGTGTTTTTTTTTTAAGGATTGGATAATTGGAGGCAAAACCCACGTAGTTGCTTTACAACGATAAAATGTAGCAGGAGCAGTTAGCAATGTAGCTAGCATGTAAAAGGAGTAATAAACAAATAATAGAAGAACTTAAAACTTATGCAGAGGTCATGCTATTAATATTTTTAAAAACAGTAAATAAAGAACGTTGTTACGTTAGCAGTGAGCAGTCTCTGTAGAATTAGCACTTAAAATTTTGCGTCTTTTTTTCATGTCTTGTGTTTTTTCGTTCCTCAGCCGTGCCATTCGGCAACGCCCCCCGTTTCTCCGCGGACATCACCGACACTTCCATCATAATCTCCTGGACTCCTGTTCCTCGCTTCAGCTACAGGGTAAACACATTTAGCAGTTGATGCTAAGTGTAATTAACAGCGTAATTTTAGTTGAACAGAGTTGTTTTTAAATAATTAACCAAAACATCTGAGGAAAATACTTTTGTCTCATTTCTATTGTCACTTTGTCTCCCTACCTAGCTAAATTATTAGTTTTAGCAATTAGATAGCATCTAATTTGCTGTCATTGCTTCCTAGTTGCCTAGCAACAGTGTTCTCACAATTTTAACCACTTTTGAACTTCCTGTACTTCTCAAAATGGTGGAAATCATGGACGTTTGGCTAGCAGTTGATGCTAAGTGTAATTACAGTGTAATTTTAGTAGAACAGAGTCGTTTTTTACTAATATACCAACACATCTGAGGATGTGTAAATGATGTTATTCTCTACACTTTTGTCTCATTTCTACTGTCATTGTGTCTTTACATTGACTGTACAGCTACAGTTTTCTCACAATTTTAACCACTTTTGAACTTCCTGTACCTCTCAAAATGGTTCAGATCATGGATGGTTGGCTAGCGGTTGATGCTAAGTGTAATTACAGTGTAATTTTAGTACACCAGAGTCGTTTTTTACTAATTTACCAACACATCTGAGGAAAATGTTGATATTCTCTACAGCTTTGTCTCATTTCTACTGTCATTGTGTCTTTAAGTAACTGGACAGCCACAGTTTTCTCACAACTTTAACCACTTTTTGATTGTGTGTTTAAATCAGATGTCGGTGAAGCCCAGTCAGGGTGGCGAGGCTCCCAGGGTCGTGACCTCCGACTCAGGAAGTATCTACATCTCAGGCCTGACCCCCGGAGTGGAGTACACGTACAGCCTGCAGCCCCTCTTCAACGGCCGCAGGCAGGGCAGCCCCATCACACGCAACGTGGTTACACGTAAGAACCTCAAAGGAGAAGGACGTGTAGGATGAAAACGCAGAAAAGTGAATGGTGTGAATATTAAAGTGTCTCATGTTCTTGTTTTTTCTGTAGCGTTGTCTCCACCGAGTAATCTGAATGTGGTGTCCAACCCCGACACGGGCGAGCTCAACGTGCGCTGGCGCGAATCCACCACTCCCGGTAAATACACACCTCAGCTGTGTGTCTGTGTGTGTTAGTGTTACCGTCAGTGTTAGTAATGCTGAAGTGTTTTTGTTCTTGCCATGGAACTAGTTTTTTTTAAACTATATTTTTAACTTTTTTGTTCAGAACTTTTTTTACGGCTTAGAAACAAGATCAGAACTGTTGTTTTATTTCTCTTTTAATTTTTTTTCCTTTAGATTTTTATTTTTATAATTACGCTTTTGTTTTTGCCACAGAAGCACAGCTTTTAAGTTCTTTTTTTATAGCAATCTTTTGGCTTAAAAACACAATCCATTTTTAAATTTCTGTTTTTATATATAGAAAACAATTTATTGTAAAAATTGAAAATTAAAAAAAAAATCTTTCTAGGGCAAATTTTTAAAACTGTTTTAAAAAATTTTATTTTATTATTATTCTTTTTTTTTCTAGAAAAGTTTTGGGCAGAATGTTTTTTCAATTTTCGGTTTTTATTTTTTTTCTTTTTTCCCCCTTTCCTTTGAATTTTTTATTCCTGCTTTCATTTCCTTTTTTGTGTTCATTTTTTACATTTTTTTTCTCTATCTTTTTCTATTCTCATTCTGTCATTTGCATTTTATATATATATGGTTTATTTGTAACTTTTTTTAATCTATATTTTAATTTATATTTCTTATTAATTTTTATCCTTTTTTCCAATGTCATTCCAAATGTATCCCTTTCTCTCCCTCTCTCGCTCCACCCATAACCCCCCCACCCCACCCTCAGACATCACGGGTTACCGGGTGACATGTACGCCCACCTCGGGGCAGCGTGGGAATTCTCTGGAGGAGTTTGTGCGGGGCAGACAGACTTCGTGCACGCTGGAGAACCTGAGCCCTGGTGTTGAGTACAACGTCAGCGTCTACACCGTTAAAAACCACATGGAGAGCGAACCCATCTCCTCAGTTATCACACAAGGTAACCACCGATCATCATCATGCGGAGGTTCTGGTTACGCTAGCGTTATTCGTTACAAGAAATATGCTAATGCAGATGAAGAATATGATGTTTTCCTCTAAATCGTAACATGTGGTAGACGTGTGTTGTTTGTATTGCTAATAATAGAGGTAAATAGCTAGAGTTAGCTAGAGTTAGCTAAAATAGAATTTTAGCTAGAATAGAATTAGCATTACCAGGTCGGTCACTGCGAATTTTGTTTATAATATAAATTACTCGCTTCCATTGGGGGGGTTCATTTCACTTTTCTTAACTGTAACCCCACAAATTCCCGAAACAAACTCGAAAGCGTGAAAAAAGAAAGACGACGGGCTGAGACCGAACGATGGTGCTAAAATATTCGATCTAAAATTGCGAGAACTTGACAGACGTTTTTCTCTAAACTTTAACGTTTCCAGCTTGACTTTGATTATTGTAGCTAATTTATAACTGAAAGATTAGCTGTCAATCAGTTCTGCATTAATTCTGTAATTCTGGCTGCTTTGATATATTAATTCATTTTCTGTAATGAATATGATTTTGTCTTGATAACAATCGTACAATTTAAGAAATTTTCAAGAACATTTAATTTAATTGCATAGCACTTGATTGCTGGTCATCATCCCTGTAATTGTTCATATTGTGTATGTCGTATCTGTAGTTATTATAATATATGCACTGTTGGTCTGTTGAATTTTGTTGCATGCGCCATTTCAATTGGAATCTCATGCATCCAATTGTAATTTTCTCTTTTAATCAAATCTCTAACTGCGCATGATCACGATCTGTTTTCTCCTCTTGCTCGCGTTTGTAAACGAACTTGCTCCAGACGTGCCGAAGGTGAAAGACCTCGGCTACGTCAACGTCACCGACACCACCATCGGAATTCAGTGGACGCCTATAAACAACGTCGCCGTTACGGGGTACCGCATTACGGTGCTGGCCGCCGGGGAGAGTTTGCCCATCCTGGAGGATTCGCTGGATTCGTCCACTAGTTTTTATACGGTTCGGGGGCTGGAGCCCGGTGTCGACTACCACATCAGCGTGATTGTGCTAACGGAGGAGAGCGAGAGCGAGCCGACAACGATCACGCAGCAAACGCAAGCCGGTGAATTGATTTAACGTGCTAAACTGGGTTCATTTGGTTTAAAAATGCAAACTCAGTGTTGGAATTTGATTGAAAATATACACAGGTTTTAAATTGAAATCTGTGCTTTAGCTATTTAAAACAAAAAAAGTTTAAAAAGTCTATTTTAAATTCAATGCAAAATGTTTTCCACATTTAATTTAGTTTAAATTGCAAACTAATTTTTTTCTTTAATTTTCTTAATTTTATTTCTATAATTTTGTCTTAAAACACAAAACACAATTTAAAAAAAACACAACAAAAAAGATGATTTGAATTTGGATTTAAATACAAATCATTAAAATTGGGTTTCAAACATAAGTAATAATTTTAAAGATTTGAATTATTAGAATTGTTAGAAATAGAAAACAATGTTTTTAATTTTCAGTTAAAATACAAGACAAAAATTCAAATTTATTCTTAATTACAAAATTTATGATTTTTTTGATGATTTTTTGTATTTTTGTAAAAAATGATTTTTGTTTTAAATTAAAAAACTAAATACACACAGTCAAAGACTTTAAGTTTGGTTTAAATATAAAGATTTCAATTTAATTTAATTTTAATCAAGTATTATTTTAATTTTTTTAATTTGATTTCAAATTCAACCCAAAAGTTGTAATTTTACCTAAAATACAATTAATGATAAATTTATTTATTAATTTATTTTTTTTGTTAAAAATGCAGACAAAAGGTTCAAACTTGGACGCTGGCAAAGAGTGAAAACTGGATTGAAAAGCAAACCATGGGGTTAAATATTACGTAAAACGTGGACCGAATAATTAAACTTTACATAAAAATGCAGTCCAAAAAAAATAATTTTGTTTGGTTTAGAGTAAAAATCAAAGACACAGATACTCAACGCACAGCCCAAAAGGTAAAAATGTTTAAAATACAAATTATAGAGTATAGAATAATATTAGATGCAAAATGCAGATCGATTTTTTTTCTGAACTTTTATGATAGAGAAAAAAAAAGAAAAGCTAGAACTTTTTAACGATTATAATCGATTGATTTTTTTAACATTTGAATTTCTACCTAGCTAAAAAAAAAAAAGTAAAAATTAATGTATATTTTATATGTATGCATTATATTTTTACACTTTCCTATTAATGTAAGGAAAAGTAGAACTGATTGAGGCATTTTTATTATTAATTGAATGAGCCGCACAGTGCACATAAAGGTTATGTACGTGGTAATTAACGTGTGTGTGTGTGTGTGTGTGTGTGTGTGTGTGTGTGTGTGTTTTCTCTCTCTCTGCATTTCCGGTCTTTCTCAGCCGTTCCGGCTCCCACCAACCTGAATTTCGGCGAGGTCGGTCCAGACTCGATGCGCCTCTCCTGGACCCGCCCCTCAGTCCGCCAGTCAGAGATCAGCCGCTTCGTGATTCGCTATCACCCGAGCAACGATGACGACAACATACAAGAAGTAAACGTGGGCGGAGCCACCAGCACCTACCTCCTCCAACGTATGACCCTTTTCATATTTCTATAATAATAATAATAATAATAATAATTATAATAGTATATTATCTCTGTTTTTTGTATGTGAAAAATGGAGCTCAAGATTTATTTCTAAGGAGATTCCATATTTTTATATACAGTATAGGAAATACAGACAATTATTAAAAATATCAAAATTGAACATTAAAGAAATAATAATTCAAATATAATAATAAAATAAATGATTTCATGCTTCACGAAAATGCATAACAAAATATATATCCAAATAATGTTAATTATAATAACTGCATATACGATCTTAATATAATACAAATAAAATAAAATAATTAATAAAGTCTAGAAAAACGCATAGTATGTATATAATTTTTGTATATAATTTTGTTATAGTGAAAGGAAATAACATAAAAATATATAATGTCTGAGGTTTAAAAAATAAATAAAATATTAATACGTATATGACAGGTGTGTGATACCATGTGACTAGTGTGTAAGTTACCTTGTAGGTGGTTTAAGCCACTGGAAATGTATAATATACTGTACATATTCTCAATATAATAAAAAATAATAAAGGAAATAATAATTTTAAAAACTAACAAATCTCTACATATACTGTATATACTGTATACATACTATAAATATAGTAGTGAATATATTTATTAACTACATAAATATAGTGAATATACTAATATATTCCAATATACTAACAGTGGGATTATATCAAAATACGCGATATTGTGTTGAATGTTCTTCACAGTGTGGATTTATCGCATCATTTCACGTTTTTTTTTCCCCTCTTGCTTTGTGTAGACCTGCTTCCCGTCACTGAGTACGTGGTGAGCGTGTCGTGTGTGTATGGTGAGCGAGAGAGCACCCCGGTCACGGGCAGACAGACCACCAGTGAGTCCCGTTTCTACATCTCGAAACCAAACTCCATCATTTTTTTTTTTAGTCCTAATGGAGTTAACATGTGCTGGTCTTCATCCCTCACTCAGCTCTCGACGCTCCTACCGGTCTCGTCTTCTCCGATGTGTTCACCCACTCGTTCACGGCGCACTGGCAGGCCCCGCGCTCCCCGATCACAGGCTACCGGCTGGTGTACGAGGCGACCAGCGGGGGGCGCCGTCAGGAGGAGCGTCTGCCACCGAGCCGCACGCGTTATGCCCTGAACAACCTGCAACCCAACACACTGTACACACTCTACATCTACGCCGTCAGCGGCCGCCAGGAGAGTCAACCTCTCACCGGCACACAGTCTACCAGTGAGCACAACACACACACACACACACACACACACACAATGTTGTCCTTTATTTTTAAAATATGCTTATAACTTTCTAATGTTTTTAATATTATATTTATAATATTCCTAGTCTCGGATGCTCCCACTGACCTGGAGGTGACCTCATCCACCCCGAAAAGCATCACCATCTCCTGGGACGCTCCTGCTATTCCAGTGCGCTACTACAGGATCAAACACGAACAGACCGGTGTGTGTGTGTGTGTGTGTGTGTGAGATAGAGATTAAATTTAAGTGTTCATTATTTAAACAAACATGGCTCTTAAAACTGCAATAAAAGTTACTGATGTTCCAAGTTAATAAATTACAGAAATCATTTTGTCACGGTATCCCATTTTAATCCGCAGGAGAGCGCGGCCCTGGTCAGGAGTTCACCGTGCCAGGTACAGAGTCGACGGCCACCATCAGTGGCCTGCAGCCGGGCACTGATTACACCATCACCATCTACGCAGTGACCGGCAGAGGAGACAGTCCAGCATCCAGCACACCAACCATCATCACACATCGCACCGGCAGCCACAGTGAGTTACTACAGAATAATCCTAATCCAGGAACGCTGTTAACACCAAACAATATCAATCCAGGAACTGAGGTAATACTAAATTACACTGATCCAGGAACAGAGTGAATGCAGGATAATGCTGATCCAAAAGCAGAGTAAACACAGAATAATACTCATCCAGCAACAGAGTAAAGAAATAATTATATTTATCCAGGAACAGAGTAAACACAGACTAATACTGATCCAGGAACAGAGTAAACACAGAGTAATACAGATCCAGGAACAGAGTAAACACAGAATAATATGAGTAAACACAGAGTAATACAGATCCAGGAACAGAGTAAACACAGAATAATACTGATCCAGGAACAGAGTAAACACAGAATAATACTGATCCAGGAACAGAGTAAACACAGAATAATACTGATCCAGGAACAGAGTAAACACAGAGTAATACTGATCCAGGAACAGAGTAAACACAGAGTAATACAGATCCAGGAACAGAGTAAACACAGAATAATACAGATCCAGGAACAGAGTAAACACTGAATAATATGATCCAGCAACAAAATAATAGTAAATAATACTGATCCAGGAGCAGTGTTAACAGTGAATAATGCAGATCCAGAAACAGAGTAAAAACAGAACAGTAAAGATTCAGGAGCAATGTAACTAAAGAATAATACTGATCCAGGAACAAAATTAACACTGGACAGTCCCAACCCAGGTTAATACTAAATTACACTGATCCAGGAACAGAGTGAATGCAGGATAATACTGATCCAGAAACAGAATTATTACTATATAATACTTACTGTGGAACAGAGATAATACAGAATAATACTGATCCAGGAGTTAATAATGAATAATATTGATCCAGATACAGATGTATTACTACATAATCCCAGATCCTGATCCAGAGATGGTGTTAACACAGAATAGTACCGGCTTGGCACGTACTTAATTACAAGAGCCAGTTGTGATTTGTCTGTTTGTCTCTTTTTTCCTAGGCGTCCCATCTCCCACAGATCTAGACGTGACTGATATCCAGGACCAGGCCATCTTGGTGCGCTGGAGTCCTGCGAGAGGCCCGATCAAAGGCTACAGGGTCACTGGGAACCCCAAAAACGGAGTGGGACCCACTTTCACCAAGGAGGTGGGACCTGGTGAGTCTCGCTGGATGCACCACAAAATACTAGGCTTTGTGCTAAGTTACAGTTATCCAGGAAACTTGCAGTCTGGGATGTTTTGTTTTTTTAGAAAATCTTTCCTCTCTTTGTTCTCAGATCAGACAGAGTTGAGAATAACAGGTCTGGTGCCGACAGTGGAGTACGTAATCAGCGTCTATGCCATCGGCCATGGTGGAGCGAGCTCACCAGTGATGGAGAGGACAGCTACAATCAAGAGTGAGTAGACACACCATTAATGCTGTTCCTGGATTTAATACATGAACATAATTGGGGATACAGTAGTGTTAATTCCTACAGTTAAAAATGCTGTTAAAGTTATATAAAAACATTCTCACAACACATAGAAGAACCTGAATGTTGTTAGAACTGAAAGTTACTAGAACCATAACATTCAAAAAACATTTGGCTGAGCTATAATTGTTAACTGGGATATCACTATCGTGGACTACTTATGTCCTGATAATCACATATCCAGGAACAGTTACTATAATACGGATCCAGGAACACTGAATAATACTGATCCAGGATGTAACAGTAAACAATACCAATCAAGGATTCATAGTGATCAGTACTATTACAGAAACTTAATAATACTGATCCAGGAATAGTGTTAACACTGAACAGTACTTATCCAGGAATATGGTTATTAATAAATAACACTGATCTAGGAACAGATTTATTGCCAAATAATAACATTAATATTGATCCAGGTTAATCCCAGTTCAACACTTTTACCTCATGATTCTCCTCTCTGTTCTTTAGCACCGGAAAGTCCCGAAGCTCTGACGTTCTCCGACGTGGACAGCTCCTCAGTGCGCGTGTACTGGCAGCCCCCGCGTGGTCGTGTCACCTCGTACCGCGTATTGTACTCAAGCCCGGAGACGGGAGAACTCGAGTGGGTACCGGCTCCAAACAGGGACGACGATAATGTGCTTCTCCAACATCTGAGACCTGGAACTGAATACAGCGTCAGAGTGATCGCCACGACCGACCGAGGCGCCACCACGGAGTTGGAGGGAACACACACCATCCCTGAGGCGCCCCATGTCAAAGGCAAGTTTTTTTTTTTTTTATGCCAAAACTGATATCTTAAGTGCAGATTGTGTTTAATTCATTAGATCACAGAATTAGAACTTAGCCAGGAAGCACTGCAACAGGAGACACACACGGGTATTTATTAAGAAATCCAGATGCTATGAATATGCAAATTAGCCTCTGATTCTACTCCTTCAACTAGTGTTGCATGGCTTGCATTTGCATACTGGAACCTGATTGGCTTTTATATTTTATGATGCAACAACACTTACTTCAGGCAATACAGTAACGTACAATAGTAACTCAGGTTTCCAGTAACATATTCAGTTGCCATGTTTCCTAAAAGGATTGCAATGATGATTTTTTTTATACAATTTTAACATATTTTAGACTAAATTTCCTCAAAAAGTGAAGTTTTATGATTAAATCATTTAGGGGAACTTTAAAAAATTAAAAAAACTTTGCTTTTCCAAGTGTAACACTTGCCCTTTGGTGGTATTATTTTACACACACTATAGTCATTCCTGAAATGACTTGTAGATGAACTCTGCTTGCTAGCTAGTTAGCAAATTATAACTCAAAACGAACACTGTATAAACTTGTGTGAAAAAAACATTATACACACCTCTTCGTTTTTAAGGAAAGTTGACTAAGTTATGCTAACTTCGAATTAAAAAAAAAAGCACTGTAAGACTTCAATACTAGAGAAAAATAATCTGTCACTTCCTTACAATTTCCTTCTATACTCTCCACCACCTGCAGCTGTCCCCGCCCCCACCAACATCCAGTTCGGAGACGTGGGCCCCTCGTCCTTCGTGGTGCTCTGGAAGGCACCAAACGTCAGGCTGAACGGATACCGTGTCCTCGTGACGCCCAAAAACAACATCGCGCAACCAAAAGAGATGACCGTAGCTCCTGATACCATGCAGGTCACCGTCACTGGACTTCTGGTAAAAAAAAAAATTTTTCCCTTTCACCTCTCTGATTCAGTTTAACCTTATAGGTAATCTCATTCGTTTGATTGCACAGACTATTTCCAGTTGTCTCGAATTGTGTTGAATTTGTTTATATACACAATTTATTGACGGTTTAATTGTTCACTGTTTTCCGTCTCCAGGTGTCCACAGTGTACGAGGTGCGCGTGTACGCGCTGAAGGATTCAGTCAGCAGCCCAGCGCTCGTTGGAGAGGTCACAACAACTGAAGGTGAAAAAGTTTATATAATAATACAATTCATAACAATAACTACAATATTAGTAAACTATTAATAAAATGGTCATCACCGGGGTCCAAGCACTGATTTTGCAATTCGAGCTTGGCAGTTTACTTAAAAAATTGTTTTAATCAGTTGAATCTAAAGATAATAAAGATCAACATTCATGTTTGAACAAAATTTTATGATTTCAGAATCCAGGAAATTTCAGAATAAGATGATTGACAGCAAAAAATAGCAAGGAGCAATCAGCGGGGTCCAAGCACTGATTTGCAAATAGACCCTAATAATCAGTTAAAGTATTTAACAAATGTGTTCAATTGTTCATTCAGAGTGGAAATAATTTGCTACTGCTATTTGATTGGTTGATTGGAGGTCATTTACTGTTATTATTTGAGTTTTTTAGGCAATAGTGGATTTCTGGTGTAGAGAAAGCATACCAGATTGACGAGTTGTGACAATTTCTTGTGTTGTAGCACCCCCTAGTGGACATATTTCACAAAATATCAGATTTCATGCACAGCACCCTTGTTGACTTCCCCTGCACTCTGTGAGGTGTGCACTTGCAGCATTTCATAGCAGTTTGAAGTGTTTTATATGGTCCAATAAACAATATACCCGGTGATATTGGCTTCCTAACTAGCTAACATGCAACAGTTATGTAGATTATTCAAGCCTACAAGTGACTGTTGTACAAGCAGTCTTTACTCAATAAAGTAACACAACAGGCTTTAAGAAGGCAACTATAGGGAAGTGACTAGGGAAAGTGGACAAGAGTAAACAGTGTGAGAGTGTGTGGGTAAACCAAAACATTTAACCTTAAGCTTGTCTCTGATTGGCTCGGCAGACATCAGCCCTCCCCGGCGCCTTCGCGTCAGCGAAGTGAAGGAGACAAGCATTACGCTCAACTGGCGCTCCAAGAACGAGCCAATAACAGGCTTCTTGATTGAGGCCAAGCCCACCTCAGGAAACTCTCCACCCATCAGCAAGACGATTCCAGCTGAACAGCACAGTGCCATAATTACAGGTAAAGTTTTGCTCATTAAGGGTTTAAAGAGATAGCTAGCTAGAGGTCAATAACTCGAGCTAGTGTTCTAGCCTAATCAACACTTCCATTTTCATTTCGTTTAAATACAAAGAACACAAATCAATGCTAGGATGTGACTTGTAAATGTATTTACAACTAGTTCATATGTTTCTTTTCTTTTCTTTTTTTTTTTTTTTGGTTCTTTAGCATTTTTCAGCAAACATGGAGCATTTATTCTGCCATGTGGCTTGCAGTAAATTAAAATTTTTAAAAAAAAAATTATTTATTGTTTCAGGTCTTCAGCCTGATACCTCTTACATCATCAACATCTACACACTGAACGGAGACAGACGCAGTGAACCCTTCACCCTCACCATCAAAACAAGTACCATATCATACACACACACACACACACACACACAGAGCTTTCAGATTTGATTCCTAATAAATACTCTTTTGAAAAAAAATCTTAAAGCATAACTAGCTTCCGTATATAAATTTCAAAACCAAAACATGATACACTTCAGTGTTAGAAACCTTATTTAGTCATCCATGCTCTTGACTCTCCTCGTGTGTGTGTGTGTGTTTTTCCCCAGTTGGTTCGTCCCTCCAGCCCCCGACTAACCTCCGGTTCCTGGCTCCGGCTCCGAACTCCATCTCCTTCAACTGGCAGCCGCCAACCAGCCACATCACAGGATATTACATCACCTACGAGGAAGAAGGAGGCAGCCCACGTGAGCTCACGCCACGCCCACACCCCGGCACCAACTACGCCACCATCACAGGTACATGAACTGATTCTAAACTCCTGAATTTCACAAGAAAAGTATTTCCATTTGAATAGAGATGTATAACATAATACCTCATACGCTATATAATACCTTTACTCTCTGTAATTCTCATATAGATGTGATATAAGGTGATGGAAGCAGATGTTAGGAGTGAAGTGTGTGTTAATGTTGTCCAGATGTTGTCTCGTCAGGATATTGAGTGTTCACTGTTGATGTGATTGTAGGCCTGAAACCATCCACCGTGTACATCATTAAGATCATCGCTCTGCAGAACACACTGAGAAGTCCACCACTGGTGGGCAGGACCAGGACACGTAAGTACACACACACACACATACATGTATACACACATATATACACACATATACATACAGGGTTCCATTTGTAACGAAGGTGTACTCCTTCAAAACCCTCTTTTTGTCGCTCAGTGGTAAGAGCAGACAAAAAGAAGTTTTGAGTCGCTAGCATGATGACTGTTAGCCTCCGCATTATGGCCGGCTCTGTTACATTAAAGCTAGCAACGACGTCTACTGTAACGCTAATAGTTCTGTGCGTGCTACTACATGTGCAGTGCTCTTCATTTTTCTGCTTAAAAAATGTAATTGTGCCTTTAAATGGAGGCAAACTGCAGTGGCTGATGATGCTTAAGATCCGAAAAAAGGAGAAACTTCTGGATCTTTGCTTCTATCAATGTTTCACAGTTTCACTAAGAGAAGTATGAAAAAGTAAAATATAACATTATAACAAGAGCAACCGTTCAAATTCTGATTTTGTCCCCATTGAATGGAGGAATGTCCAGGAAGGTGTTGCTAGGTGGTTACTATGGTAACTATGGTAGGAGGCAAGACCTTCCTGGACATTCCTCCATTCCTCCATTCAGTGGGGACAAAATCAGAATTTGAACGGTTGCTCTTGTTATAATGATATATTTTCCATTTCGTGGCATTTCTTGAGCCAGTCTTTTCTCCTTGAATGGATCTCCGCTAGCCGTTAGCCGCTGTCTTACCTCTTCGTTCATCTTCCCGCTTTGCTACTAATGGCTTTTCTGCTCTCAGAGGAATCAGTGTCTCTGCTGCCTGTACATCCGCGCCCCAACACCCTTGGTCCCCTGGACGTCCCTGAGACGGACATCGTGGTGAACGTGGTGGGTCCGACGGTGAAGCCGAGGCCAGGCGAGGGCGGCCAGGGCATGGAGTACACCGAATACAACAACCAGCCCACTCTGCCTCACAGCGGGCACCGACCGAACCCCTACGTCCCCGGGACGGGCCAAACTCTCATCTACGTGCCCGCCCCGGGGCCGGACGGCTCACGAGTGCCCAAAATAGTGCAGCTGAGCGACAGAAACGCTTACGGTTTCCTTTTTCCAGAAAACAAGACAGGGACGCCGCTGGAGGCTCAGACTCAGACCACCGTCAGCTGGCAACCCTTCAAGCAGAGCACCGCCTACCTTGTGACCTGCCATCCTGTCACACAGCTCAATGAGAAGATGTTCCAGGTGAGCAGACACTGTTTCTGGACTTTTGGTTGTTTATGAGAAACACAGTTGGATGTTCTGATTAGTCAGAAGGCGCTGATTAACTTGGGGATGAGCTGTTATAGAAAGATCAGTAGCTTTTGGGTGGTACCGGGATCTCCACTTCATCACACATGCGATGGGTGAGTCTGGTAAAAATATGACACATTACGAACTGTTTGTTGAACTTTTTCGGTTGCAGTTGCAACTTCCTGCCACCTCCACCAGCGCCACACTGATCGGCCTGACGTCCGGTGCTTCGTACCGCGTCCTCGTCGAGGCTCTGAAGGACGCACTCAAGTACAAAATCCTTGACGAGATCATCACCGCCGGTAACACAGGTACAAATAAAACATGTCCGTTAAATAGTTCAGTGTTTCAAAACCTTATTGTTGTGTTGTAAATAAAATTTGTATTTTTCATTGTAAAATCACATCATTTTATATGAAATTTCTCATACATGAAATTTCTCTATCAGACCCAGCAAGAGTTCCATCCAGCGAAGATTCATGCTACGACACTTTAACGGCTACCCATCACAAGATAGGGGATGAGTGGGAGCGCATGTCCGAGACCGGCTTCAAGCTGTGGTGCAGGTGCCTGGGCCTGGGCAGCGGCCATTTCCGATGTGACTCCTCCAGTACGTACATTAATTAACATCAAATTATGCTAAAAACATCTTTGAAATATGTTTAAGATCTAAATGCGGTGGTTTTCACAAAAAAAAAATACTATTACACAAAAAGGCAAAAAAAAAAAAATCCAGATCTTGCTTTTACACTCATCAAAAATCTTTACACCCCAAATCCCTGATAAACCAGTGTTGCGTTGCCTTGATTAGGAAACTGAAACATGATTGGCTCTTATATTTTATGATGCAATAACATGCACTTGTTTAATTCTGACTCCTTATTTTCTGGAAGATTTAAAAACAGATGTTTAGGTGTAACTTTAAGAATTTAGATTAGCTTAATCTTCCTTAATAAGTATTCACTATTTAATCTTGGTTCATAATGATAAAATAAGTTTTTAATAAAATGACCATTAAAAAAAAACAGAAACATTCAAGATGTCCTACTGCACCCAAGTCGAAAAGTGAAGACCGTGATGAAGCGTTGTGTGTGTGTGTGTGTGTGTTTTGTGTGACGTCGCCTTTCTTCAATCACTCAGAGTGGTGCCATGACAACGGCAACAACTACCGCATCGGCGAGCGGTGGGAGAGACAAGCGGAAAACGGTCACATGATGACCTGCACGTGCCTCGGCAACGGCAAGGGAGAGTTCAAGTGTGAGCCACGTGAGTGCCAGCTTCCCCTGAAACGATTACATTACGTTTCTTTAAAGGTGCATCAGGTCAGATTAGTCTTATTTTTTGCAAGATTAGGTTTGTAATAGTTAGGTGGGTTCGACATTCGCCCATGTTCACGAACGGAACTACTGTGGCTCGTAAAGTACAGTGTCCAGTCGAGTGTTCAGGAACGTCATCCTTTGCATTTACAGATGAGTCGACGTGTTACGATGATGGAAAGACGTACCAGGTGGGAAACCAGTGGCAGAAGGAGTATCTCGGGGCGATCTGTACCTGCACCTGTTACGGAGGACAGCAGGTGCGAACACTTACCACTGTTTACGCGTGACTATGATCGTGTTTTTATGCTCCTCTTAAAAATATCAGGTGTTTTTTTTTTTTTTTGTACAGTGATTTATATTTAGGTGTGTGTTCTCATTAATGTGTGTTTGTGTGTGCACGTGTGTGTGTGTGTGTGCTTGGCATCAGGGTTGGCGTTGTGAAAACTGCAAAAAGCCCGGAACTGAGATCAACACTCATCTGCTGAGGCCGGTCCGCTACGGAGACGGCATCGCCAAAGTGGTGAGTTCTGGATTTTATTTATTTATTTATTTATTTTCACGTTAGCACACCGATGTAAGCAACACCACTCTGGAAAATGCTAGGTCACGTATATTTAAGTGTTTACGGTACATAGTTCTATTGCATTATATATTAAATATGTCATCTTTATCTTTCCAGAATATCCACTGCCCAATCGAATGTCTCCGGCCGGATATCCTGGCTGACGCCGTGGCCAATCCCAACCCAAGAGTGAAGTGATTCGTGATTTTCACCTTCTCTCCCCGCCCACCAAACCCCGCTCCCTCCTGTTAACACAACTCTGATGTGAGACGTAACGTCTGTGAGACTCTACTAACCCCCCAGTGCCTTAAAGCCTTCCTACTGGTTACTGCAATTACCGCTGCTGCTTCTCAGCCAATCAGCGAAGCCGACATGACGCCGTAGCAACGCCATAGAGATGCCATAGCGATTTTCACTGCTTTTAATTGGTTGTGCTGTCGTTCAGGCATTTTGATTGGGTTTCATCTGTTTTTTTTTTTTTTTGTTTTTTGTTTTTTTAAATAAAGAGGACAAAACATTTAGCTTTAAAACATACAAAGAATGTAGCCAAATTTCAGTACAAATAAATAAAATGAAATTTACCAAAAAATACTTTACCAGTGTTATTAAAAAAAAACTTAATGATAAAACTATTTTTATAACTGCACAAAGAATAACAAAAATCAAGCACTGATTTGTGAGAATGTTACATGAGCTTTTAGCACACTGAGCTTTTTTAATTCTTCCGTTATTTTTTCCCTATGGCGCGAGTTCACTCAGAGCCAGCACTGTTTTTTTTTTTAGATCAACACGTGATTTTGCTGATCTGTCCTGATTTGTCGAGTGCTTTGTGATTTATTTATCCATTTGGCCCCACAAGTGTTTTCATTAAATGCAATTAAGAAACTAATTGTACTGTTGGTGCCAAAGTCTTCACTACTGTCAAATTCCCATTTTTAATAAAGTTTTACAAAGAACTTTGATGCATTTGTGTTTTATGTAATAAATGTACTTAAATAAAATGTACTTGAAAATACACACATACACACACAAGCTAAACCTGAAAATAGTCACCTAATTACCGAGCTAAGTCGGCTAATGATAAAGCTAATGTAGACAACAAACCAGCTAATGACCAGCTAATACAGACAACAAACCAGCTAATGACCAGCTAATACAGACAACAAACCAGATAATATAGACAACAAACCAGCTAATGACCAGCTAATATAGACAACAAACCAGCTAATGACCAGCTAATATAGACCATTAACAAACCAGCTAATGACCAGCTAATATAGACAACAAACCAGCTAATGACCAGCTAATGACCAAGCTAATATACACAGTAAATCAGCTAATCATAAGAATGACCATTTAATATACACAACAAACCGGGTTATCATGAGACTGACTCTCTAATTATCAAGCTAACAGACAAATGAGGCTAATTATTCAAGAAGCCAGCTAATAACAATGCTGGCTAGTCATTTGATTTTCTCACATTTCAATTACGATGCATTTAGTTTGTGAATACTTTCTTAGTTTACTCTGCTAGTAAAGCTAATGGCTAATTTGCTAGGCAGTATGGTGCTAGCTAGCTAATTAGCATACCAATATCATCCCAGGAAGGGTTTGTAGATACTTGTTCAAGAAAACACAACACAAATCTTTGGAGAAAGTATTTTAATCTCATTTCAGGTGCGTCAGCTGCCACAGGCAGTGTTAAGGAATGTGAAGGAGTTGTAGTGTTGAGTAACGTTTTGTACCGTTTACAGCATTAACTACAATATTAATGGTCACTTGAGATGATTTAACACAACTAGATGGCTGTTATTAGTTACAGTACAAAAAAGGAATGTTTAAAGAGCACAAAAACAGGAAAAATGCAACACGTCATGCTAATCAGCTTAGCAAATGAAAGGTGCTAATGGAAAAGCTGCTACAAGGTCTTAGTCTTCTCTTGGGCTCAGAAGTCAGAAACTGGAAGATTGGAGATGTAGCGATGTGTTCAGTGGTGGAAGAGACGCAGGTTGGTGTGCACCAGAGTGATTCCCAGCTCGTTGCAGGCGTTGATGACCACCTCGTCGGCGGTGGAGCCTGACGGAGCGGCGATGTACTCAACCCCGCTCTGAAACACGTGCACAGAAAGCCGGGAATACTTTCAGTGAGTACCAGAAAGTACACGTATCTACTTCAGTGACAACCAATTAGAGATAAGCTAACCACCTAGCTCTACTGAATACATTTATTTAGCTAGCTTACTAGCTAGCTTTCTGGCTATTTATAGTCACTAATCTAATGACAGCCTTTCAATGTAATGCTAGCAAACTAGCTAAGATTAATACCTTATTTCATGGAGATATAAGCTATTTATGTTTAGCAACTCCAGTGTAATGTAACATTAGCCATTTTGCAAACTTTATTAGATAATGCCTTTCTAGCTAACCTTTAGCCTTATGTGTACACACCTTAGTGTAATGCTAGCCTGCTAGCTATTTCACTGCTATGTGCTTGTGTTTAATCCTGACGATCTTTTCTCTTCAGCAATTTTTTATTGATTTAAACTTTTTTTTACTTTTTGACACTAGAACTAGCTTAGTAACAGTGAAGTGAAGTAAAAGTGCGAGATGGTACCTGTTTTGCTCGGTCGATGTTGTCTCTGAAGGGGAAGAAAGCGTCGGAGCTGAGAGCGACGGCCTGCAGAGAGCCGAGCCACTGCTTCCTGTCCGACTCGCTCAGAGGTTCAGGAACCTCCTCAAACAGAGCCTTCCACACGGCTAGATCAGGACCCTGACACACACACACACACACACACACACACACACACACTCTTTAACAAATATCTGAGTGGGCAATGCTAGTCAACTAGCCTGAATCAAGCCCTGTTTCTTGCTTAACTAGAAAGCTAGCATTAAGTTGACCTGAGGTAAGTTAGCATAACTTTTCTAATTAGCTAATCACTCTAGTTAGCAAGACCATATCACATTGTTTATGATAACTAGGAAAAGTTATGCTAACTTAGCTCAGGTTATCTTAATAAAAACACACACATTATATATATAAAAACACTGCTTTCTCTATAACTTAGCATAACTTTCCGCATTAGCGTATTAGCTGTTTAACAAGAATGTCTTGCTTATGATAATTAGTACATTTATGCTAACTTGCACTTGATTAGCATCTAAGTTAACAAAATTAACTAGCTTCATGATAGCTTTTTAATTAACCAAAGCACAAAAAAGTGGAAAAATGCTATAACTTTCAGCTATAATTAGCCTTAACTGATTAAGATGAGGAACATAAACAGACCTTGCTAACATGATAGCTTACTTTATGCGTAAATAAAAAAACCTAAACACTCTAAGCAAAAGATGCTAGCGGCTGGTTACCGCTGTTACTAACGTGTTTGACTAGCATTACCCCCTCACCTCTCCGATGGTGTTGCTGACGTACTGGTCGATAGCGTTGGCGATCTCGGCGCGTTTAACGTTGGCGCGGAATTTCATGCCCAGAACTTTCGGGTGGCGACGCAGCCACCAGTTATCGGCCTTATCGCCTGCCAGACGAGTGCAGTGGATCCGAGACTGCTGACCTGCACCGATGCCGATCACCTGATCACACACACAGTTATATTATAATATATTATATTAGTGGTTATATTATTATAAACACTGTAACATGAATGTTAGCTACAGCATTAATCAACATTCTTTTTTTCTTTTTATGAAACTTGAAATAT